>NW_026613505.1:22500-232500 GCF_026213295.1 Gadus chalcogrammus | reverse complement strand
GTCCCAGGTCTCTAAGGGGTCCTGCCCCCTGACGTGGGCCCAGTCTTCAGTCCCAGGTCTCTAAGGGGTCCTGCCCCCTGACCTGGGCCCAGTCTTCAGTCCCCGGCTGGCTCTTCCTCAACTCACTGGTTGTCATGGTCCGTCCCTGGTTTTCCCATTCCCCTGCCTGCCACCCTGATCCCTCCTAATTAACCCAACTCACTGGTTGTCATGGTCCGTCCCTGGTTTTCCCATTCCCCTGCCTGCCACCCTGATCCCTCCTAATTAACCCAACCACCTCCACCTGTGCTCCCCCTATATCAGTCCTCTCCTCCCAATCACCTCTGTCTGCCGACTACCCTCTGCCTGTCGACCCGGTCCCTAAATGAAGCCTTGTACCTATCCTGCGCTAGTCGTCTGTCTGTGCACTTGGGTTCTGCTTCACGCCCCCATTACACTGGTGGCTTGGGGTACAATTAGCTCCGCCTCTGGAGACATTTCCTCCAACGCGTCACAACACACAACAGTGGAGTCTCCATCACCTCTTCATCAGTGTGTGGAGAGAGGATATTACCACAAACACAACAGTGGAGTCTCCATCACCTCTTCATCAGTTTGTATAGGGAGGATGTGACCACACACACAACAGTGGAGTCTCCATCACCTCTTCATCAGTTTGTGGAGAGAGGATATTACCACACACACAACAGTGGAGTCTCCATCACCTCTTCATCAGTGTGTGGAGGGAGGATATGACCACACACACAACAGTGGAGTCTCCATCACCTCTTCATCAGTGTGTGGAGGGAGGATATGACCACACACACAACAGTGGAGTCTCCATCACCTCTTCATCAGTGTGTGGAGGGAGGATATTACCACACACACAACAGTGGAGTCTCCATCACCTCTTCATCAGTGTGTGGAGGGAGGATATGACCACACACACAACAGTGGAGTCTCCATCACCTCTTCATCAGTGTGTGGAGGGAGGATATGACCACACACACAACAGTGGAGTCTCCATCACCTCTTCATCAGTGTGTGGAGGGAAGATATGACCACACACACAACAGTGGAGTCTCCATCACCTCTTCATCAGTGTGTGGAGGGAAGATATGACCACACACACAACAGTGGAGTCTCCATCACCTCTTCATCAGTGTGTGGAGGGAGGATATGACCACACACACAACAGTGGAGTCTCCATCACCTCTTCATCAGTGTGTGGAGGGAGGATATTACCACAAACACAACAGTGGAGTCTCAATCCGTGTGTCTAAAGTAAGTTTGGTTTTCATGCGTCCTATCATCACTAGTCCCATCTTTGTCCACTGGGTGGCGCTTTAGAGACTGATTCAACTTGTGCTCCAGCAGCTGCTCTGTGTGGAGAAGCTTTAAGGTAGAACCTTAACACTAACTTAACCTCTTTGTTATTCACTTTATATCTCCTCTTTGTGGTTCCAGTCTTTACTAAAGGCCTTAGCTGTTCAACAACCCCATAACAGCAAGTTAATGAATAACTGTGAATGAATGACAATATGACCCAGTTATAAGATCACCTGAAGTAACTGATTAACTAATATCACTGACTATTGAGCCCAGTTGTAAGATGAGCTAATGAATAACTTATATGTATGAATGTAGGAGACAACTCCTTTGCATCGTGTGTGTGTGTGTGTGTGTGTGTGTGTGTGTGTGTGTGTGTGTGTGTGTGTCTGTGTGTGCGCATGGACTTGTACTCACCTATTTGAATGCCATTCAAATAGGTGGCAATAATTTACATCTCAAACATTACAGGTATATCAAATGTAGATCAGTGAGGTACTCGGGGATTAAAATCAATTTGTGGGGACTACTGTGGCTGTGGTGCCACTGGCCCTCTTTTTTCTTGGCTGATGATAGGCCTCTGATCTTTGTAAGCCCCAAACAAAAAAACACATTGTCTTGGGCCTTCGCCGATCGGGGGGCCTATCATGGGCCAGTATCACGCCGGATAGGCCCCCCGATCGGCGTAGGCCCTGGGGCTTCAGCCCAGGCAAGCCCGTGCATTAAGGCGGCCTTGCCGCGGCGTGAACCCTCTGGCAGCGAGGCGGTCATCAGGCAGTTAACAGGTGACATGCATGCTAGCACGCCGCGCTGCGGTGTGCTAGCAGCTTTAGCGGGCAACTACAGTGGGCAGCTAACTGCTGTGAAAGAGTTAATTTAATAAATGCTGTAAATTAGAGTAAAACAACGACAGGCACTGAACTACTTAAAAAAGGTTAAGACAAAAACATTACATGAACGTTATTTTAATGGTTGCTGCTGTGACAGGTAAAGTAATTTAGAAATATACCTCAGAATGCTGTTTTCTTAAAACAAAACCGATGAATATATTTTCACAAAGCACAAATCATTTACTTTTAAGCAAGCCATTTATTCAGACAAATAAAGCCTAAATAAACAAAGCCTTGTATGAATAAGCAAAGCCCTGTATGAAGTCTAAAGTGCATACAAGACAAATAATCTTCTGACATTCAGCTTGTGTGTGTGGTGTTTGTGTTTGTGTTGACCAATCATTGCAAGCCAATGATTGGTTAGAATTAAAACATGTGACACCGTTTTTCCAGCTAATATAGCAGGGCTGAAGGCTGAGAGAAGAAGCGGCTGCCAGAGAGGAGCCATGGACACTGTCTCTGAACCGGACCCTGGACTCACTATGGAACCTGAGGACAAGTCTTTGGACCCGAGGAACACCAGCCACAGAATTGGTAGGTGACCTTTTTAGAGCATTTAAAAGAAATAAACCAGTCAAAGAAATATTTTCATGTATTATGTTTATGCATTACTGTACAACTGTGTGTATGACTGTATTACTGTGTAACTGTATGTGTGTACATGTCAATAATCAGGGAATAATAACAAGTATGCTGGAGACCAATTTTTGTTCTGCTTAAGTGTGTTCATAATTCAACACGAGAGCTACAGTACTTTTGATGTTTCCTCTAGATGGGGAGGGATTCTGCAGACCGCAGGAAGACTGTCTGGACTTTGAATGACAGCCATGCAGTATGAATATATCTCTGTGTACATAACTGTGTGTGTGTGTGTGTGTGTGTGTGTGTGTGTGTGTGTGTGTGTGTGTGTGTGTGTGTGTGTGTGTGTGTGTGTATGTTCTGTTCCTGAACAGCTCTAAAGTTCTGCAACATTGTCTTGCTGATATTCGGACTGCTGAGTATTCTCCTAATCTCCCTGCAGTTCAGTGAGTCTAAATCATATCTTCCTGAATAAAATAAAAATAATAATATGAGTAAAAATAGTAATATTATTATTGATGATATTAATAATATTAATAATAATGATCATAATAACAGCAATAATAATTAATAATAATAATAATAAAAAAATAATCATATTTCATTCTTATTGTAAAATTATAATGCCATCCAGTCCCTTCCGGCCACCATTGTATGTTGTACGTCCTGGCACTTAATGTACGCACTTATTGCACGGACTTAGGCCCCATCCACACGAAGCCGATTTCATGGCGAAACCGTAAAGGTCTTGTACGGTTCGGCCTTCCGTTTACACGAAGCCGGCGAATCCGCTGACCGAAACTGTAATCTTCTGAAACCACCCTCGGAGGTGGTTTAAAATCTACCCGGTTTCGTTTTGGATTTGTGTGGACGCCTGAAACCAACTGAAACCGTAAACCATGATGTCATCGCCCCACCGCTCGACCCTCTAGCCAATGACTGTTAAACCCGTGGAGTCTCAGAACTCACAACAACAAAGATGATGGCGGACTACAGGCTTGTAATCATTCTGCAGCAGATCATGTCCCTTGTTGGGTTGCTAAGCCATTATTTATTGAGAATCCGCGACCGAAATTAGAGAAAAAGCCTTTATGCGGATGCTCGCCTGTTCTTCTTATTTATTTTTCTTCTGGATTTCTGTAACAGAAGCAGCGCCCCTTATGGGCCTGGAATGTGTACTACAGCATTTCTACAGTTCTACCCGGTTTCGCTTGACTCCGTCTTTACGGAGATAATCCGAAACCGGATAGATCGAAACCGTAAAGGCCGATTCAGACCTCCGCCCCAAACGTTGCCTCCGGATCTACCCTTCATACCTCCGTCTGGTTTCAGCGTTGTTATGGATGTTACGCAATACATCCTCTAGAGGGCAGTGACTGTCGTGTCACAAATTAACGGCATCAACAATCGCAAACATGGCATCTGTAGAGGAGACGATTTTGCTTTGTGTCATCCGAAATCTGCAAAAAAAGGTGCAAAAAGTGTGGGCCTAGGTGGCGGTGGCATGTGACACCCCTCACCAACCCGCAGATTATCTCCTCAAAATGTTGCGCCCTTTTTAAATGACCAGTTAGAACTCATTGGAAAAGCAGGGGAACAATAAAATAAAAAGGTCAGGTAGCTACCTATATAGTATAATATAAGTATAAAAGTTTAAATACAATATATACATATCAGATATTAAACTACTCTATCTATTTTCGCAAATGGTCTGACTTCTGACTCTATACTACCGCCTCGATTTCCGGTGGCATTGCTCCGTTTCTCCCGGAGCACTCCGGATTCGTAAGCTCAGAGGCGACGGACCCATTGACGGACAAAACACCTCCGGGACCAGACGAAACGGTCCGTATCCGTGTTTACCGTAGGGTGTGAATGGGCCTTAACGGTTTCGCCCGTTTCGGCTTCGTGTGGACCGGGCCTTAATCTACATTGCACATATTCATAGTACTCAATTGTGTAGCATCTGCAGTACCTGCTATCACTGTGTACACAGGGAATGGGTTAGCCTAGCGATTGTTAGTACTTGTGTAACCGGTTAGTTTCTGGCGCTGTCTGCGTTGTGTTTGGTTGAAAAGGCCCAGACCAGGATATCTTTGGAGGCTAACTCATTTTTTTCTGACAAAGGTGAAAATATAACAATATCCTCCGGTCAACTCTTGACATGAGCTCCTACACAAATTAAATTACAGAAATATGTTAGTGTACTACACTATAAGTTTAAGCTAGGCTTAAACATGGACAATACTGTGACCAAAGTGTCGCTCACCTCTCCCGAGCAAAAGACTATGTCATAGCAGGGGAGGACGGCTGGTCCAAAGAACCGTGTAACAGACTGCACCACTGGATCTGTGAGAAGGTTGCATACCTGGATCATCTGGAGGCTGAGCGGAACAAAGAGTTTGTTTGTGTTCATGAGTGGAGAACGGTTCCTCCTTTCTGTTCTCTGTGCCGTAGATACAGTAGATATACTCTTTAAGAGTTGAAAGATTGTTGGATGTGTTTAGGTCTACTAAGGTAAGGTTTCTATTGTGGTCTAGTGAGGTCATGTTTCTATTGTGGTCTACTAAGGTCTGGGTTATATTGTGGTCTACCAAGGTCAAGTTTCTATTGTGGTCTGCTAAGGTCAGGTCACAAGGGTCAACCCATTCTGGGTTCACTTGCACTCATTTCTATTTGAGCTGCTGAACTGTTTTGCATTCTTTCTGCAAGCTCCGCCCCCGACTCGTTAATCTCTGCGCTGGAGTGACTTCCCCTCCCTGGGTAATCTTTGTAGACACTGCTGTGATATTCAATCATGTATGAAAAGGCAGGCGAGAATACTAGGTGAGAATCCCCTGGGTCGCCCTCTAGTGGACAGGTGTTAGGAGAGAGTGAAGGGAGTGTCTGACGCTGCATCTCTAGATCCGTGTTGTAGACGTTCACTCCTCTCCTCCTGGTTTATTCAGGTTCAGTGATGCCCACGGAAGAGGAGGAGGAGGCCCCCAGCATCACAGAGTTCCACTCCTCTACAGACGTGTTGCCCGTGGGCCAAACGGCCCGCTACACCTGCCACGCCGGCGGCACGCCGGAGCCCACAGTAGAGTGGCTCCACAACGGCAGGCCCATGGAGAGGAATGGCACAGACGACCAATCAGAGGCTTGGGTGGAGAGGGGGTTCCTCTTTGTCAGAGGGTGAGGTATGGCGTGAACACGGTCTGCTGCATGGCGAGCAACAGCGCTGGCACGGCCAATCACACCGCTGAGCTGCTTGTCTTTGGTAAGTCCTGGATCCAAGGAGAGATGTTTGTTGTTGATGTATTCATAGCATTGTTGTTGATGTATTCATAATATTGTTGTTGATATATTCATAATATTGTTGTTGATGTTTTCATAACGTTATTGTTGGGGTGTGTGTATCTATGAATGTGTACATATGTATATGTATGTATGTGTACATATCTATGTTTATGTACTAAGAGCGCAGGAGAACAGTACTAGTGATGATGATGATGATGATGATGATGATGATGATGATGATGAGGATGATGATGAGGATGAAGAATGGTTCCGCAGCTCATCATGTCTGGTACTCCCTCAGATGCCTGTGAACTCACACTGGACCCCAACACGGCCCACAGACGTCTCTCTCTGTCTGAGGACAACAGGAAGGTGACGCGGGTTAGAGAGGACCAGTCGTATCCGGATCACCCAGAGAGATTTGACTCCTGGCGGCAGGTGTTGGGTAGAGAGGCTCTGACTGGTCACTGTTACTGGGAGGTAGAGTGGGAAGGAGTTGGTCATATAGGAGTGACATACAGAGGAATCACAAGGAGAGGAGGGGGTGGTGACAGCGAGCTTGGAGGGAACAACAAGTCCTGGAGTCTTTATTATTCTAATGGTGGTTACTCTGCCTGGTACAACGGTACAGAGACAGACCTCCCTCTCCCCCCCGCTGGCTCCACCAGAGTAGGAGTGTATCTGGACCGGCCTGCTGGCTCTCTGTCCTTCTACAGAGTGTCCCCAGGTGGAGGAGGGTCCTCAGACACACTGACACACCTCCACACCTTCTGGTCCTCCTTCACCCAGGAGGACCTCCTCCCTGGGGTCTGGGTAGGGTGGGGGTCCTCAGCGTCTTTCTCGGTTGTAGAAAAAAATTAATGGCGCGGGGAGCAGAACACACTTACACAAAAACACACACACACACACACACACACACAAGCACACACATACACACGCATGGAGAGGACTGGGCCCCGTTTCCCGATAACGATGGATCTTCGCTCGTACGATCATTCTCCCGATGGATCTTTCGAACCATCGTTAATTTCTTTGGAGCGTTTCCCGAAACTCCTCTTAACGTGAACGCGCATTCGCTGCACTCAAGACAAACGTAGGATTGTACCTGTCCACTGACACGGTGCTGAAACGGGATATGACGCAGGGGGAGATGCAGGAATGTCGCAGGGAAATGGAGTTAAAAAGGGTTAAAATATCTCCCCATCAGGGCCAACTGCAGAGTAGCCTACGAAAAGAATAGATTGCAATTATATGAATGCTAAAGATATTAAAACACAATTGATTAAGCCTAGACCGACATATATATCAGTCCTAATCCTGAACGCACTGTGCATACATTTATTCACGGCATTTCCCCCCCTGAATTAATTCCATATTACAAAAATCCAAAATAGCTTATGTGACAACTACATTTATCTTAATGTGCTGATTTTTTAAACATATATTTTGCGCAGCGAGAGAGCCGACTTATCTGATTCCGCATAAGGTTGCATTGATTGGCTCTCTAGTAGGCTATAGAATATTTGTAGACATTAAAAATGCAACGTTCCATTCATACATTATCATTCAAACGCGGCTATTGCTGACCCGATTAGGAGAGCTTGGATCCTGCCCATATTGTTGGGCAGGATGTAGTTGGCTATAGGCAGGGTTCGAGTTATGATTCCACCTCTGTGGGGGTCTCTTAAAGTTGTTGACGGTGGGGGGGAGACCGTACCGGCCTTGCGCTGAATTTTGACGGGGGGGGGGGGGGGGAGATATATAGGACGTAAACATGGGCTATTATGACACGGCTCTTCTCAATGCCGTGGAACGCTCCGTTCACTTGCATCGACCCTTCACAACAACGCCAGCTTCTTCGGTTGCTAAGCGACCTCAACCTCTTTGGCTAACTATTTCTCTGCTGATCAACATGGTAAGTTGGTAAAAAACTGTACAATTAAAAACTGTACAATTTGATAAAATCTATAGCACACAAGGGGAAAGTGAGTAGTCATGTACAAAGAAATATGGTTATGGTATGGTAAGTTGGTAACAAATAAATTGTAAAAAAACACCCTGTGAAGT
Organism: Gadus chalcogrammus; assembly: GCF_026213295.1. Lineage (NCBI taxonomy): Eukaryota > Metazoa > Chordata > Actinopteri > Gadiformes > Gadidae > Gadus > Gadus chalcogrammus. The sequence continues at coordinate 224,377 of NW_026613505.1, read as the reverse complement.
TATTTTTTCGTTTGGCAAGTAGCTGCTCAGTATCGAAATAAATAATAAATTATCGAAGAGCCTCCATTTCGAGTCGATTTCCGGTTCGCCCTGTCTGGGCTTATTTTCCCGATAATGACCGGCGTTCTATTATCACACTTAACGTCAATATAACTCTACACAGATATTTGAGTTTACTGCTTTCATGGGAGCCAGACCTCTCTCTATGGGAGCTCAGCTCCCACTGGCTCCCACCTAACTCGAACCCTGGCTATAGGTCTTTCTACACTGCCGAGCCGGTTCGGTCGCAGCTTGGCGCGCCCGGCGATTTCACCTTCTTATCTCAAGTTAAACTGAGGGGGTTAAATCCCCTGTTCGTCACGGCGCGGGGTTTCTTGGTTCACTGGGGATGGCGGGGCTGTGCACGGAGTCGCTGACCTCTTTAGAATAATTTGTATTATTGCATACTCCCGAATGTTTTAATTTTTTATGAATGAAGACACCCGCATGCAATAATGAGTTCACTCTATAGTAGGCTAACGATGCTCTTAGCATCCTACGAGTACCCTGGAGCACTCGTTAGCTACGAGCGTTTTCACGACGTTCGTTACCAACGATGCTTTCGGGAAACGCTCTGAAAACTGTACGATGCTCGCACGACGCACTTCAAGATCCACTTAGGCTAACGATGCTTTCGGGAAACAGGGCCCTGGTCTCCTTCTATGATGTGGAAGCCAGGGTTCATATCTACTCTGCTACTGGCTGCACCTTCACTGAGCCTCTCTATCCATTCCTCAATACTAAAGGAGGTAGAAACTCTGCCCCCCTGATCATCTCACCTGTCAATCAAACAGACTAGGACCTTTGTTTGATAATAAAATAATCAAACGACCAAAACAGCTAATGTTGTTTCCTGAAGTAGAATAGAATTAGAATCTCTACTATGTGAGATCTGAGAGATCTGCATTAATGTCATACTGCTGTCATTTAACGAGGAGAATATTTTTAAGAATTAACCCTGTAGTTGTGTAAAATACCCCTTTATAAAGGGTTATATTACACTCCATTTATGTGTCTGTTTTCCTTTATTTCTTTTACACGTTTAAAGATATAATTTTTTTTGTAGTTATATAGAACATGTTTAGAGGATTATCATGTATAAATAATAATTTGAAAATTGAATATATATCAGAATATTGAATGACAAAACAATCCAATGTCTTACACTTGTGATTTTAATAAAAAGAAAAGGCAATATTGTAATGCGTAGGCCTACATTATCATTGTAATGGATCATTTCAGGGGAATAGATACATTCCAGTCAAATAGGGTTCAGTATTAATACTGTCTCTGTAATAAAAAAAGTGTGATACAAAAAATTAAATAAATAAAGCCTTGTATAAATAAGCAAAGCCTTGTATGAAGTCTAAAGTGCATACAAGACAAATAATCTTCTGACATTCAGCTTGTGTGCGTGGTGTGTGTGTTTGTGTATGTGTGTGTGCATGCGTGTTGTGTGAATGTGATTGGCTGAAAACGAGGGAGGCATCTGATTGGCTACAGAGAGTTCCTTGTTGAAAAAAATGCATTTGTGAATCCAGCGACGTCAGGAGAGTCTCAAAAATCATATAAATATATAAATACACATATAAATACAGACCAGTTCACACACAAATGCAAATAAGTTCACAAATGAAAAACGTCTTGTAAATTTAACTGTTAAATGCATACGGATTGCTTGTGCACCTCGCGCATACACTTTGCTTCTCTCATCTACCTAGCCGCACATTCTTGGTAAATTATTTGGGAAAGAACAGCTGATGCAGCGGTAATAAGTTGTACTTTTAAATCAATGCATCTGCAAACACCGTACAGCAAACACATATTTCTTGACAGAGACATCGTGTAGGCCTACATGCCCATAACTTTTAGGATTGATGAGTAGGCCTATTTGATTGTGAAAACATTGTTTTACCGCGAGTGAGTGTTAAAAATAATGAATGAATGCGGGCGCGCGTGTGTGCTCTGTTTAAACACACGCAAACTAAACACTCTCATCATCATCTCATCTTCGTCCGCTTATCCGGGGTCGGGTCGCGGGGGGGAGCAGCTCAAGCAGGGGGCCCCAGACTTCCCTTTCCCGGGCCACATTGACCAGCTCTGACGGGGGGATCCCGAGGCGTTCCCAGGCCAGTGTTGAGATATAATCTCTCCACCTAGTCCTGGGTCTTCCCAGAGGTCTCCTCCCCACTGGACGTGCCTGAAACACCTCCCAAGGAAGGCGCCCAGTGGGCATCGTTACCAGATGCCCGAACCACCTCAGCTGCCTCCTTTCTAAGTAAAGGAGCAGCGGCTCTAATCCGAGTTCCTCACGGATGGCTGAGCTTCTCACCCTATCCCTAAGGGAGATGCCAGCCACCCTTCTGAGAAAACTCATCTCGGCCGCTTGTACCCGCAATCTCGTCCTTTCGGTCATCACCCAACCCTCATGACCATAGTTGAGGATAGTTTCGAAGATCGACCGGTAGATCGAGAGCTTTGCCTTGCGGCTCAGCTCTCTTTTCGTAACAACGGTGCGGTAAAGCGAACGCAATACCGCCCCCGCTGCTCCGATTCTCCGGCCAATCTCACGCTCCATAGTACCCTCACTCGCGAACAAGACCCCGAGGTACTTGAACCGAGGTACTTGAACTTAACACGTAACGCATAATACAATCAATGGCAATGTCTATTACCGCGGGGACACATGCATATTAGGATAGCATACAATACTGATAAGAAAAATGTTTATAATGTATTGCGTATATCATTAAATAGAACCACAGTTACCGCATATCATATGTTATATCATACGTTTTCTTTGCAGAAATTTATTTGAGGACTCAGTATTTCTGAAGTTGTGGAAGAAAACCCCTTATTCCATGTGTGAATTAGGCCATATTATTTGGCAATAAACTAAGCCATTTGCAGTTTGAAATTCATGTGCATCTGTCTCATCGGAGACTGCAGACGCGCTGTCAAAATATCAACTCGTCCGATTCAAATGCGCTCATGGCTCTTAAAGTCGACGGGAGCTGGCACTCTCATTGGTTTGTTGCACGTTACGCCCAAACCACACCTACGGGTAATTAGGCTGCTTCAGACCAACCCTTTTGACACTTGCGCCGCGGCGCAAGCGTCATTTATCCGCCTGTAAAATAGCGATAGCGCCGTAGAACCGCCCACAAAGCTACTTGCGCTTTGCGCTTCCCACTTGCGTTTCAGACCGTTAAAATAGGGCCCTATATATTCAAAGGCAATAAAGTAGTCATATTTAAGGGCATTAATTCATTACAATAGTCTGGGCAATCTACATTTTTTATTCTCAACAATGTTAGGGAGGATCTTCCTCCCTCTCCTCAATGGAGAAGCCTCCACTGCAGTACACAGATACTGAGTATGTTTGCTGTTTCTTGCAGGTCATGAATTTGGTAAGTTTAGCTGGCTGGATGCGGACGAGGAAGTAGGGCAATATATATATTGGCCCAAATATAACCATAAATAGAGAAAAATATATATATATCTACAGCTGTGTGAAAAAGTCTAAGACATGAATTACAGGTCTGAATAGATATGCATTCTCATATACATGTGTGCACATGTATACATACATGTGCACATACACGTATATGAGAATATGAGACGTATATGAGAAAAAAAATTCAATTCTCTATTTATGGTTTCATAATGACTGAGTCACCGTTAAAACAAATGAGTTTCAGCTCTAATGCTGCTACTGTCTGTAATATGTTTCTATTTAGATTATTTGTCAGGATATTTTGTTATTATTGTCCGAGTCTGGTTTTAACTAATGCTGGGCTTACACCAAAATATTTTCACAGTCACAGACTAATAACTGCAAGAGAGGATTTAGCGTTGGATCATGTGTGATATTTAATAAGGGTTTTGTAGTAGATATGGGGGGTGGAGATGCAGCGACCACAAGAGGTCTGTTAACTTCCTGTTCGGGTTTCACACCTTTCTTGTCAGCAGCATAAGAGACACAAACTTGAAAAACAAAAAACGGTACCATTATTCGGATGTATGTACTTAGATTAAATTGTTTTAATCAAGTACATACAGGGTTCTTCCCGTTCGTCTCGTCCCACCCCTAGTGCTGATAATGTAGTGGGCTGGTCTGGACAGAAAATGCCAGGGCTGAATTTCTGTCCCAGTCCACCCCTGTGTGTGTGCGTGTGTGTCTGTTTGTTTTCCCCGAAAAGACGTGACCCGCTCTGAGAGGGGCGTATCCTTGGGGTCCACTGCGAGTCAAACCGTTCAGTTCACTTCCTCAGGACGGCCTCGCAGCGAGGAGACTTTCCTTCACTTCCTTTCACCTGATTAACTTGTTTTATAAACACTTTAACCCCTGTTTCTTCCCTTACATTTATACTTTTACAACTTTATACCGTATGGACGCAATATAATCCCAGAGAAGATACGATAAGGTAAGGTAGGCTGACAGTTTACTAGCGTTTATATTGTCTTTAGGTTATGTACATGATAATGAACAACCAGCTTACTACCGCTAATACTGTCTTTAGGTTACTGGTATATAATGCTGATCTCATCTTGGTATATGTCTCCGTGTATCGCTTTCAATTTAAGACAGAGTTTATTGTAGAAAATACAACATTAGTTCATGTTTCACTGCTTTTCTGACATGTGTGGTAAATTGAACACTGAGTTCAATATTCAAGTGATTCGTTGTCTTGATGCTACTCCAAATTAAAGGAAGGACGTGGCAAGTCCTTTTAATGTGCTGATAATTAAAAAAGTTTAATATTTGTGCGTATTGACTATCGATGTGTTCAGCTTCACTAGTTGATTTATAGGGAATATGTGGTTCAGTAAAGTGACAGAATTCAGACTTTGTTCCAGTGGAGAAATTATTCTAACCTTCTTTACTTTTAATTGTACCGCAATCATTTTTTTAAGTCTATTGTACATCTTTTTTTTGTTGTATTTTAAGCACAGTTTCAGTCTCCAAGGTGTTTAATTATTCATCCGTCATCTGCTGTACACATCTGTACTGTAGTGAGGGCAGTGTGGTTATGTTGTTGGGTTCATATTGATGGTCTATGACGTCCATAATGCTTTAGTGTGACGCAGTCACAATGATCTTCTCTCTCAATAAACAGCTAAGGTTCAAAATGCAATTGAAGTGATGGATGAGTTGTGTTTGTAGAGGTCTCCAGTCTACTATGGAATGGGAGAGGCAGGAGGAGAGGGTAGAGATTAATTGACACATGATGAATGGCCTCCTTTATGAGCTGGACGCCTCCCTAGGGTCCCGGGTCCCTCCTTAGCGTGAGAAAGAAGATTATTTTAATGGGAAAGGGCACATGTGGACTGTTGGTATGAATGTGTGAATTATGTTACAGGTTTCAGGTTAAATTACTAAAAAATCGTCATTTTACAATAGAATAAACTTTCATGTTGTTTGCGAACGGAGAATGCAGAATTTGGACAAACAGTTGAAATCATACACACCATGTCAACTACATCATTAAAACAGCCATATCCCTCCCCTCAATCTCACCAACTCTGAGCAATAACTGTTTAAATCCTCTAACTCACTCGCTCGCTCACTCACTCACGCGCTCATCTCACACACACATTACACAACACTCTACCCAATTCCCGATTCCCAATGCAATATTCCCTGTAAGAGCCCAACCCTCTCCCTGTTTGGACGACACTAGCCGCGTTTACATGGACACATCTGTTCCGCATAGATTTCTATGCGGAACAGAAAATTATCATGTATACGCCTCATTCGGAATACAATTTTCTGTTCGGGATAGATTCTATGCCGAATAGAAGAGGTGGTGTAGTCCGTTTTAATCGCCATGTATACACTTATTCCGAATAGATTGGGGTTTAATTTAGAGCAGCCGCAGTAGTTCGCAATTGGTCCACTGAGCTCCGTCGGTACTTTTAAGCACACCGAACTTCACCGCTGTCAATGAAAGTGGATTTATTACCTGATTCACGTCTTTGTTATCACTCCGTAAGTAGTCCGGTAAGTGTGTCCAGTTGCTAAGCGACAGGACATGGGTGTTTATTAATGACGTGTTTGCGTATCGTAGTGTCCGCGCTCGTCCGAGATAACTGTAAATGAGTAGGCTACTAGTAGTACTTTTGCAGGCTAAACGTTAAAATGCTTCTTAACTTAGAGAGATGGCAGCTGCAGTAGTTCGCAATTGGACCTTCGAGGATTCCTGGTGACTAAATTCCCGTAAGACCACTCTCTCCCACCAGTCTTGGCTGCGGACTCGCATCCAAATTCCTCTTGTTTGCGGCGGAGCTTAGGGCCGTTACATAGTCGACGCGAGCAACGCGCGTAAACGACGCGAGTGACGCGAGCGAAGCGCTTCCTTTCATAGTCTACACAGCATACGCGAACGTCGCGGGCAATGCATGACATGCAATACACCACTCACGCCATGGGTGGCAGCAGAGTCACCGGTGTTTTCGCTGGGGGACGTTCCAGGTGACGTTCCGATCAAAGTGGCTACGGAAGAAGAGTGATGAAGCGCAGAGATAGGCGGTGGTATGTGTGCCCTTTAAATGCCACACGAGATCAGAATGGGGAATTTGTTTCTCTGGTGCTTCCAATGCGAAGCATGGACGAGGAGAGGCATTTCCAGTATTTTCGGATGTCGGCGCCAAAGTTTGATGATCTCCTTTCGCGAGTCATCCGATATCTTCCCGACTCACCAAAACCGGGAGCAGGGAGCAGCTGGCAGATTATTTGTCAGATGCTGGCGTGTTTCCCCACCAGTACAATGTGCTACGATTGGGTATGCGCACTGACCAATAAATGTATATACATTGGTCACTTGGAAGCATGACTTTTGATTCATTAGTTATCATGTTACACAAGTTACCTAATTTAGTTTACGTCAAACTCATTAATTCATATCCATATAAAATGTTTATACAACGAGCTATTGCCTTGACAGATGAATGAATTATTTAAGTGTAGGCCTATATAGCCAAAGGCTTTAAGCTATAGCGCATAATGTCCACAGAAATTATATGGTAGGCAACATTATTAGAGAAAAGGGGTTTATTTATCAAATACAGAAAATAGTCCCACCATACACGCACACATTTTTCATTCACTACACACTCACGCTTTCAAATTTCATTCACTCAAAGAGGCTACTGAACTTCACACAGAACATGAACACTTGTTTCACATAGAACGTGAACACAAAACATTACGTAATTAATTAAAATAGGCTAACACTAAAACAAATAAGGCCAGTAATAGAACGAATATCGGGTGACAAGATCATTAAAATGGCTCACAATCCCGCATCAGCTGTTTGATGTTGCGCATCAAAATAGCACTTTGCCCCTGTGGAAGGGTTCGCATAAATTGGCACAGATAATTAGTTAAAGAGACGTCAAGTCATTCTTATCACGTTCCCGCATCCTCTCATATGTTCTTCTGTAAATATAGCCTATAGTGGCAATAATGTACAATATTTGCAGTATCGCCCCCACCGACAACGCTTGGTATTGCATGGATCGGCGCATCGCGTATCAAAAATTTGGAGGACGCGTTTTGCTACGCTTCGACGCTTAATGGCGGCCGAAGCGTCGCGTAGCCTTTTGAACGCGTAAGCGTAGCGATGCGTCGACTATGTAACAGCCCTTAGGGTAAATATAAAGATCAGATGAGAAATTGACGTTGCTGCGCTGTCCTGCTCCTTCTTAATTGAAGGAGCAGGCAGAGAAAAGCTCTCTCCTGCTGTGCTTTCATTAAAATCAAATTTAAAATCCCCGATAGTGATAAGACATCCATTATGTCGCCGCCGGTCCTGAGATGTGTCAGGTGTGCGCGAGAGACAGAACGGACACTTTTGTTACTGCCATGTATACAGTACATTCGGAGCACATTTTAGGAACAGATCTATGCCGCATAGAAATCTATGCGGATCAGATGTGCCATGTAAACGCGGCTAGTGTGGATCAGAGTGAGCGTACGTTAACCTGCTGACCACTGATTGGTCAACGAGCAACAGGTGTGGGAACTCTCTCTCTCTCTCTCTCTCTCTCTCTCTCTCTCTCCCCCCCCCCCACCAACACACACACAGACCACGGATAACAAGTGTGTAGAATCCTGTATCTCGAAGTATCTGAAGATGCAGCGTTGCAAAGGAGGAAATGAAGATCTGAAAATAGATAAGTTTCTTCATTACTGTTACGACCGGCCTAGGGGAACCGGACATAACACATGGTGCTCCCCTCTTTTCCCACTCCCAAGGACGACCAGGCACACAGGGCTGCAGTCCAGCATAAGCTGATTTATTCAATTGATGTAGTCTCGGGGTGAGCCTAGCCAAAACAACAAACAAAACAATCTAACCCCAAAACTAACTTCCCTAACAGACAAACCAAAGAAAGCAAAGTTCACAGGATTCTTACTGACTCCCTACATGATAAACAGGAGAAAACAACGATAAACAAAACAAGCTACTCACCCCTACGAATATCTGGACTGCTTAAGTTTTATCATAACAAAACACAATACAACATAATGCCACATAGTAAGCCTGGTGCAGTTGGGAGCAGGGTCAAGGAAAGGAGGATGATTGTCTCCAGCGGCGGCCATTTATAGCAGCTCCTCCAGCCCCAGCACCAATCAACAGCCAGCACCTGGAGAAACACCAATGGTGGTAGCACCACCCTCAGGCCGGGAGGAGCAGCACCTGGAGAGGGAGAGAGCCTAAGGGTGCTAACACCACCCTCAGGCCGGGAGGATCCACAGCACAGACGACATCCATACAACGCTGCAAAATACACATACGACCCTGGGTCGTAACAATTACTATTACTATGTAAGCCTTATACTAAAGGTTAATGAAGGTTTAACAAAAGAGTTCTTAACAGATAGATTTTTTATTATCCTTCATTCCCATAACTATATGAGCCTTACCATAAAGGGTAATGGTGATAGTTTGATTATACTCTCTTGCAAAACAAAATAGCTTGTTGAATAGATCTGGTTAAGATTATCTGGTTCGGTGAGATCTATTCTAGTTTCCCCCAACAGAGCCATACAGCTAAACATAAACATGTTGCCCTGGCTTGTAACTATTTTACTTCAATAAAATTAGTTTGGAATGAAATGAGAATAGTGTTGGTCTACAAGTGTCCATCACAGCTTCCACAACAGCAAAGGTGTGTCTGTCTGTCTGTCTGTCTGTCTGTCTGTCTGTCTGTCTGTCTGTCTGTCTGTCTGTCTGTCTGTCTGTCTGTCTGTCTGTCTGTGTGTGTGTGTGTGTGTGTGTGTGTGTGTGTGTGTGTGTGTGTGTGTGTGTGTGTGTGTGTGTGTGTGTGTGTGTTGTCCAGGCATAAAAGTCACTTTTCAGAGAAAATAACCGTCTTTTTACAATAGCCATAACTTTTCACGTTGTTTGCGGACGGAGAATGCAGAATTCAGACGAACAAACAGTTGCAATAATTTACACCATGTCAACCACATCACTAAAACAGCCATATCCCTCCTCTCAATCACACCACCTCTGAGCAATAACTGACTCACTCACTCACTCACTCACTTACTCACCGACATGCTCATCTCACACACAGTTCAACTAAAGGCAACATAATTCTATAAAGTTTGTCATTAATATGAACATATCTTAAATTATCCTACAAAACAAGTCCTCATATTTTCTGCGTGGGCCGATGTGAAAGACCCTGGTGACACGCAGGCCACATGTTGTCCCCCCTCCATTACTGTGTGTACGTATATATGTATTTTTGTATTACTGTATAACTATGTGTGCGTACATGTCAATAATGAGGGAATAATAACATGCATGCTAGAGACCAGTACTTGCTCTGCTTAAGTGTGTTCTAAACACGAAAGCCACAGTACCAGTCATCACTTACTGAGGTGTTCTCAGTAGAGGTCTTCAGGTGTTTCTTCAAGACGGGCAGGGATTCTGCAGACCGTAGGGAGTCTGGAATGTGAATGACAAACACGCAATATAAAAATATCACTGTGTACATTACTCTGTGTGTGTGTGCTTGAGTGCGTTTGTGAGTCTGTGTGCAGTAGAAGAAGACATTTCCTTACACTGATGGTATCAGAGTGCAAGCTGATAATTGCTCAGAAAGAAAACAAGTGACGTTGTTTTTCCAGCTGGTAGAGCAAAGAAGAAGGCTAAGTTCAGACGCCGTGGAAGCCGTCAGAGAGTAACAATGGTCACAATCTCTGAACCGGACCCTGGACTCTCTGAGGAACCTGAGGACACGTCTTTGGACCGGGAGGAGACCAGGAAGAGAAGATTTGGTAGGTGCCCCTTTATAGAGAGTTTAACATAAATAATCCAGGCCAAAACAATGATCCAAAAAAGTATGTTTTCCTCCAAATATATCTAAGATTCTTATTTTCAGCCAAAGTGACCGCGCGTGTGTGTGTGTGTGTGTGTGTGTGTGTGTGTGTGTGTGTGTGTGTGTGTGTGTGTGTGTGTGTGTGTTTATGAGGCCTTGTTCCTGGGATAAGTAAATTTACCTTTCACTTGTCCAGGCACAAAATTCACTTTTCCGAGTAAATATTCGTCATTTTACAATAGTAATAATTGTTCATGATAATTGTTCATTCAGAATTCAGAGGAACAAACAGTTGCAATCATTCACACCATATTAACCACATCGCTAAAACAGCCATATCCCTGCTCTTAATCACACCACCTCTGAGCAATAGCTGTTTAAATCCTCTCACTCACTCACTCACTCAGTGACACACGCTCATCGCTCTCACACAAACACGCTCACACGCACACTTTCTCAGACAGAACTTACACACACACTCTTCCCAATTCCCGATTCCCAAGGCAATATTCCCTCTGTGAGCCCAACCCTCTCCCTGTGATTGGACGACACTGTGGATCAGAGTGAGCGTAGGTTAACCTGCTGACCACTGATTGGTCAACGAGCAACAGGTGTGCGGCCTCCCCCAGCCCCAGGTTGGTCCCTCTCTCTCTCTCTCTCTCTCTCCCCCCTCTCTCTCCCCCTCTCTACCCCCTCTACCCCTCTCCCTCTATCCCTCTTCTGCTCTCTCTCTCTCTCTCCCCCTCTCCCTCTCTCCACCTCTCCCTCATCCCGACCATTGATTTGTGAACGAGCAACAGGTGTGCGGCCTCCCCCAGCCCCAGGTTGGTCTCTCTCTCTCTCTCTCTCTCTCTCTCTCTCTCCCCCCTCTCTCTCTCCCTCTCTCCCCCCTCTACCCCTCTACCCCTCTCCCTCTCTCTCTCTCTCTCTCTCTCTCTCTCTCTCTCTCCCTCTCTCCCCCCTCTCTCTCTCTCTCTCTCTCTCTCTCTCTCTCTCTCTCTCCCTCTCCCCCTCTCCCTCTCTCCACCTCTCCCTCATCCCGACCACTGATATGTCAACGAGCAACAGGTGTGCGGCCTCCCCCAGCCCCAGGTTGGTCCCTCTCTCTCTCTCTCTCTCTCTCTCTCTCTCTCTCTCTCTCTCTCTCTCTCTCTCTCCCTCTCCCTCTCCTCTCCTCTCCCTCTCTCCCCCCTCTACCCCTCTACCCCTCTCCCTCTATCCCTCTTCTGCTCTCTCTCTCTCTCTCCCCTCTCTCCACCTCTCCCTCATCCCGACCATTGTCGGTGTCTCCGTGATGGGCGGTCAACCGCCAAGCGTCGATTCCTCCGTTGCTGAGGGCGACGCCCATTTGAGGAGTCTCCCACTCGAGGAGTCGATCTTGTTGCTCGCCACGTTGACCCTCCGGCGCGCGTCCGCCGCGGGCTTCCTGGCGTCGACGCGAGGCTGGACGGGTTTCCTGAACGGATGTCCCGCCCTCCTCCCCGGGATGGGACCCCTGCGTCTACTGACGTCCGGTTTGATCGATGTCCCGCCTTGATCGTCCCCGGATCCGTCCACGGACTCCTCGGTCCGCACCTTAATCCTCGTCCGGAGTCCGGACGCCGACTGCGGCGACTTTGCCGACTTCCTCTGCGTCGTTCTCCTCGTCCCGGTCCTGGGTGTCTGGTCCCGTTGACCTCCATGGCGAGCGTGTCCACGCCGTGTCCACGCCGCAGTCCGACGGCAGCCCCTGCGGTACTCCCAGAGAGCCGGGTGGAGAACACGAACGCCCTGGAGGTGTTGGCCGCGTGGCTGACGATGTGCCGCCCGGGGAGGATCCAGTGGATCTCCGCATTGTGTGTGTGTGTGTGTGTGTGTGTGTGTGTGTGTGTGTGTGTGTGTGTGTGTGTGTGTGTGTGTGTGTGTGTGTGTGTGTGTGTGTGTGTGTGTGTGTGTGTGTGTGTGTGCGCGCATGGACTTGTACTCGTGTATTTGTACACTATTTGAATGGCATTCAAATAGGTGGCAATAATGTACATCTTAAACATTGCAGGTATATCAAATGTAGATCAGTGAGGTACTCAGTGCTTAAAATCAACTTGTGAACTTATTAATGCAGCTGATTTAAAAAAGAGATAATATGCTACATGTGCTACATGTTTGAGATGAGCCATGCATAATCAAATTAAACAAATCCCTATACCACACACATGGGTTAACATAAAGAGGTGACATGCATGAGCATAATGACCATCACTTCTACTGAGACAATCACCATGTCTTCAAACAATGGACAACAATAGCACTGTCTGTGATCGTGGAACCCATTCATACACCAGGCAGTGTTTGACTCTAACTATAGCATCAACTAGTTAACTTTAACCTATAAGTCAAGTCAGAGTTCTGATCCAGACAGTGGAGTTCCCTATGTATCTGGATCATACCATTAACCTGATACCCCCACCATGATCCCTATGTATCTGGATCATACCATTAACCTGATACCCCCACCATGATCCCTACGTATCTGGATCATACCATTAACCTGATACCCCCACCATGATCCCTATGTATCTGGATCATACCATTAACCTGATACCCCCACCATGATCCCTATGTATCTGGATCATACCATTAACCTGATACCCCCACCATGATCCCTACGTATCTGGATCATACCATTAACCTGATACCCCCACCATGATCCCTACGTATCTGGATCATACCATTAACCTGATACCCCCACCATGATCCCTATGTATCTGGATCATACCATTAACCTGATACCCCCACCATGATCCCTATGTATCTGGATCATACCATTAACCTGATACCCCCACCATGATCCCTATGTATCTGGATCATACCATTACCCTGATACCCCCACCATGATCCCTACGTATCTGGATCATACCATTAACCTGATACCTCCACTAACCCCACACATCTGGCTCAAACCGATAAAACTGCAAGGGGAAAGATATGTCCACATAGAAAGGTTAGACATTTAGAAATCCCATGGTCTAATCAATTAAAAAATGTAATTGTCTTAACAATCAAAAATAGGTGACGCCGTCTTAAATGTTTTCAAGATAAGAGTCTCTTACCGCCCCACAGTGTGTCGGCCAGTTCCTCCTGGTTCATCTCCATCAGGCAGAGCTTTGTGATGTCCACCACTCCCTCTATGGCGCGCCTCCTCTGCTCCTCCTCCTCACCATCCTCCTCCTCCTCCCTCTGGCTCTCTGAGCATTGTGGGTAATCTGGGAAGTGATCCCTCCAGAGCTTCTTCAGCTCCTTGTCTAGGAAAGCCTGTGTGCGTTCTCCTCAGCCCTCTCGAACAGACCACACATCAAGGAGAACTTCACTCTGAACTCACTGAGGACAGCAGAAGCATTGTTGATCTGAAGAGGGAAGCCTGGAGACTATTAGCACCACTATAAGAGATGCTCTCTAATGTTCCTGTAGAGCTAAAGTCAAACGTCTTGGTGGACATTTACACACCTTGATCAGCTCGGTTTGATGCTGCTGAACAGACTGAGCACTGGTGACCTTTGACCTCTGCTGGTGTCTGTGAAGAACACACACAGATATACACACTCTCGTGTATCTCTGCTGACATCACAACCAGATCTGTGAGGAAAGGCCCACAGAACAAGACCCTACCAAATATGTAATATTATACGTTTAAACCTTCATTAACAAAGATGGCCAACATCCAGATCAATAATAATGATCATATCAAGAATAAAAACAGCATGCCTACATTCTACACCAAGTACCCCTTAAACACAAGAACACTTAAATCAGGTAACTAATACATATTTGTACATCTTGATTTACCCTGGGACCCTTTGGATAAAAGCATCTGAATGGTGAATAGTAAAAGAGTAAAATGTTGAGCTCCAGCAGTGAGACCGGCCAACTTACAATCTTACACTGATAGGGTTCAAGGTCCTTCACATTTGTAGTCATATACATAACGTATATAATATCCTCTTAAGCCGCGTTACAGTAAATAAATCAACCTACTGATATTTGATGATATACCAGTACTGGGAGCGACTCCTGACACGGCTCAGCGTTTGCGTGTTTGTGTTTTACCGTGAAGTTTTAACTGTTCTTTCACGTTTTGTTTATTTGGATGTTAACTGCACTGAGGATGTCACTGAGGATACAAACTTTCACCTGGATGGTTTTACCATCATTCGCTCTGACAGAGATGCAACAACAACACGGAAATGAATTGGGGGCGGGCAACAAACAATACGGTGAGGGTGAAGGAGACTGCGTGCTGCAACACTGCGAACTAATGACTGTGACCTTAGATAGATCAGTACAGAGGGCCGTGGTCTGGGTGAGTCAGAGGAGCGTGGTTCTGGAGGGCGCTGGGGGCAGAGAACCGTGGTCTGGGTGAGTCAGAGGAGCGTGGTTCTGGAGGGCGCTGGGGGCAGAGGGCCGTGGTCTGGGTGAGTCAGAGGAGCGTGGTTCTGGAGGGCGCTGGGGGCAGAGGGCCGTGGTCTGGGTGAGTCAGAGGAGCGTGGTTCTGGAGGGCGCTGGGGGCAGAGGGCCGTGGTCTGGGTGAGTCAGAGGAGCGTGGTTCTGGAGGGCGCTGGGGGCAGAGGGCCGTGGTCTGGGTGAGTCAGAGGAGCGTGGTTCTGGAGGGCGCTGGGGGCAGAGGGCCGTGGTCTGGGTGAGTCAGAGGAGCGTGGTTCTGGAGGGCGCTGGGGGCAGAGGGCCGTGGTCTGGGTGAGTCAGAGGAGCGTGGTTCTGGGGGCGCTGGGGGCAGAGGGCCGTGGTCTGGGTGAGTCAGAGGAGCGTGGTTCTGGAGGGCGCTGGGGGCAGAGGGCCGTGGTCTGGGTGAGTCAGAGGAGCGTGGTTCTGGAGGGCGCTGGGGGCAGAGGGCCGTGGTCTGGGTGAGTGAGAGGAGCGTGGTTCTGGAGGGCGCTGGGGGCAGAGGGCCGTGGTCTGGGTGAGTCAGAGGAGCGTGGTTCTGGAGGGCGCTGGGGGCAGAGGGCCGTGGTCTGGGTGAGTCAGAGGAGCGTGGTTCTGGAGGGCGCTGGGGGCAGAGGGCCGTGGTCTGGGTGAGTGAGAGGAGCGTGGTTCTGGAGGGCGCTGGGGGCAGAGGGCCGTGGTCTGGGTGAGTCAGAGGAGCGTGGTTCTGGAGGGCGCTGGGGGCAGAGGGCCGTGGTCTGGGTGAGTCAGAGGAGCGTGGTTCTGGAGGGCGCTGGGTCAGAGGGCCGTGGTCTGGGTGAGTCAGAGGAGCGTGGTTCTGGAGGGCGCTGGGGGCAGAGGACCGGGACTGATATGGTTTAATATGAGAGGGAGGATTAAACCCACTACTAGCTGGAGGAGGACTGGAAACAATACAGCATGAATGAGACACACACACACACACACACACACACACACACACACACACACACACACACACACACACACACACACACACACACACACACACACACACACGCATACTCACACACATACACACACACACACACACACACACACACACACACACACACACACACACACACACACACACACACACACACACACAAACACACACAATATGTGCACGCACGCGGACTTGTTTGAAATAAAAACATTTTCAATTCAATTAAATTCCATACCATACAGAATAAGAGTGGGCTATATTAAAAGTCACTAAAAGTCAGTATGACGGCTTTAGTATTTAAGCTACAAAGAACTGCAGTATTGCCAGGATGACTATAGGACCCTATGGTAAATGAAATAGTTTTATAATTTTCAAAAAACAACCTGTAATAGGCTACCTGACTGGTTTTGCCTTGAAGGGAAACACATTTCAATTTTGCCTATTCAGTTTTGTCTCTACTGAAAAAGGTCAGCTTCTATGAAATGCAGGCAGTGAGTATACTAATGCCACTTTTCCACTGCATGGTACCAGCTCGACACGACTCGACTCGACTCGACTCAGCTCGCATTTTTTGCGTTTCCACCGCGAAAACATGGTATCTGGTACCTGTAGTGGCTGCTTTTTTTAGTACCGCCTCGCTCTAGGTTCCAAGCGAGCTGAGCCGATGCTAAAAGGTGACGTCGGCAGACGGCCGGCCACTAATTGGCCAGAGAGTGTGACGAAGTCACGAGAGCGACATGGCAACCATGCTGGTAACAGCCATAGCAGCGCCACAGCCAACATATTCCACTTCTTCAACTTCTTCAACATGCCAGCTAATAATACGAACACGAATACCATCGCATCGATGTCCTCCATTGTTGCTATGTGGGTTCTGTCCATGTGTGGGTTGCGTAGGTGTTGTTTGCGTCGCGTACAAAAATACGTCACGGCCCTTTCGCGCAGCCGACCTCTATGGAGTTAGATTCATGCCAAAACCCCGCACACACGCAAAACGTGTTTTGCTCACGCATAACGATTCACACGCACACAAAACGTGTTTTACTCACGCAAAATGATTCACACACACGCTCAGTGTGGTTTGCAAATACAAAACATCATTCACAAACTAAAGCATTTTGCTTCAGAAACAAATACAGTATGTTTTACACAAAGTACAAAAAAAAATCCTTCAAGTACACAAAACAATTCTACAAGTACGGAACACGAAAGCTGCGCGTGGATCGGAATGCATTTGCGCACGGATCGGATTGCATTTGCGTACGGAACAGCAAGGCGGAAAATTAGTGCCAAAAGTCACGTGACAAATAAATGTCCTGTTATTCACACTACACAACAGCAGGTGGCGGTGTTGAGTCAGTTTAAGGCCGCCAGGACGATCTTTTTTCTCCCCAAAATCTTATTTGATGCCAAAACAGAGTGGCGACACTTCCATTGGACTCACCTGTTGGCCGCTCATTTTGTTCAATTTAATCTCCCAAACTAGCTTTTCTCCGTGTCGTACGATTCCGTGACAAAGGGGCGGCAAGTCGCATAGTATGGAGTTGAATCCACACACGTTTGGCCGGCATCAAATAAAGATTTTGGGGAGAAAAAAGATCGTCCTGGCGGCCTTAAACTGACTCAACACCGCCACCTGCTGTTGTGTAGTGTGAATAACAGGACATTTATTTGTCACGTGACTTTTGGCACTAATTTTCCGCCTTGCTGTTCCGTACGCAAATGCAATCCGATCCGTGCGCAAATGCATTCCGATCCACGCGCAGTGTAAAACATACTGTATTTGTTTCTGAAGCAAAATGCTTTAGTTTGTGAATGATGTTTTGTATTTGCAAACCACACTGAGCGTGTGTGTGAATCATTTTGCGTGAGTAAAACACGTTTTGTGTGCGTGTGAATCGTTATGTGTGAGCAAAACACGTTTTGCGTGTGTGCGGGGTTTTGGCATGAATCTAACTCCATAGACCTCGCCCACGTCCCGGAGGTACTATTTGCGGTGGAAAAGGACCCGTGCTGCTACCGTGTCGAGTCGTGTCGAGTCGTGTCGTGTCGAGTCGAGCTACATGTGCGGTGGAAAAGCGGCATTAGGCCTATGTGGATGCTGCTGGCTAGTGGCTGCTACACTTACTGAGGGGCAGGGAGGAGGAGGAGGAGGAGGAGGAGGAGGAGGAGGAGGAGAAGGAGGAGAGGGAGGAGGAGGAGGAGGAGAGAGACAGGCAAGAATCGGATGATTACATGATGGGGGCTAGATCAGAATATGGAGGAGGATATCTGTGACCAGGGAGTGTAGTGTGGTGATGGAGGATGAAGTCAGTCGCCTGCCGTAGCCTGGTGGGCCCGCCTGAGGGCTCTGTCATAAGCCTCATTGTTGAAAGGCCCTAAACCAGTGCTGAGATCCAGTAGGATCCCAGCATAGTGTTCTTTAGAGCAGTCAGGTTCTGGTTCATCCACTTCGTAGTGTTATCTTTTATTTTATTTAGGACCGTGTCGTTTGGAGCAGCTGGCTTGATGAATGGTCAGGTGAGCTACCTTTTGAGCCATCCCTGTTGGAGGGGAGCCTCTTGTTGTTGCTTCTTCAAGAATCTCTATGTGATGAATAGCTTGTAATAATTTGAGGTAAACTTTTATTGAACTCAGATCTAAATTGCTTGTTGTGTTTCTTTCTACAGGGTTAACAGCTAGTAGAGGAGGCCTACGTGGTTGTGGCGTGGCCTGAAGCCAACACTCTGAAGCCATTATGGTAAGAGTATTATTAAGGTTTTATGGGAGTGCACTCATAAAGGAATAGAGAAAGGGCCACAGTTGATTAATTCAAAAGAGATGAGGGAGGGGGGGTAAGAAAGAGGGAGGGGGGTTTTAGGAGGTAAAAGAAAGATGACAACAGAAGAGAGATGCAATGCAAAACAAACTATAATTGGGTTAAGTTATGCATTACCATTGGACACCAGATACTGAAAATATAACCAGTAAAATCAGCAGGGTGGGAATAGGGGAAAATATAATACAAAGGGGGGTGGTTAATCATAGAATAAAAATAATAAAAAAGATACTGTAACAGAGGAGAAAGAATACTAATGTTCTTTGTCCATTTGTGGAGAGGTAGGCTGTAGCTAATTCGGATGGTGGGAGGGTTAGGGTCAGGGTTAGGGTCAGGGTCAGGGTCAGGGTCAGGGTGAGGGTTAAGGTCAGGGTCAGGGTTAGGGTCAGGGTCAGGGTGAGGGTGAGGGTCAGGGTCAGGGTTAGGGTGAGGGTTAAGGTCAGGGTCAGGGTCAGGGTCAGGGTCAGGGTCAGGGTCAGGGTTTGGGTGAGGGTTAGGGTCAGGGTGAGGGTTAGGACGCTAAGGACGGTCAGGGTCAGGGTTAGGGTCAGGGTTAGGTTCAGGGTCAGGGTAAGGGTTAGGGTTAGGGTTAGGACGCTAAGGAAGGTCAGGGTTAGGGTTAGGTTCAGGGTCAGGGTTAGGGTTAGGTTCAGGGTCAGGGTAAGGGTCAGGATTAGGGTTAGGACGCTAAGGACGGTCAGTGGGACCCCACAGTATTTCACCTCATCTCCAAGTCCAGTGGTGGTTTCTAAATGCTTTTGTACTGACTTTCCTGCAAAAGTCAAATGAATGTGTGTGTATTTCTCCCATAAAGACTCGATCACTGATAAGTATGAACAGGATTTATTTAAATAACGACATGGGAATATTTTGCATGGTAAATCTTTGGCATGAGCCCCGTCACTGATCCAGGGTGACGTGCGGACTCGGCGTATCCTGCCAGGACTAGCAGGGGCGGAGCCTTCCCCTGGACAAGTAGACTGAGGCCGACCTGGTGGTGGTGGGGTGGATGGAGGTGCGTCGAACGAAGACCTGAGCAGCAAAGACATATGTTAGACTACTCTTTATAGAGCAGGTGTAGGCAGGTGATTGGTAGCTGGTGATTGGTGATTGGTGGCCAGCCGCGCGTGATTTGAGTCCTCCTGGTAGAACTACCAGCAAGCTTACATTTCTCCCATAAAGACTCGATCACTGATAAGTATGAACAGGATTTATTTAAATAACGACATGGGAATATTTTGCATGGTAAATCTTTGGCATGAGCCCCGTCACTGATCCAGGGTGACGTGCGGACTCGGCGTATCCTGCCAGGACTAGCAGGGGCGGAGCCTTCCCCAAAAGAGAGGACGTAGGCCTACGCCGGAAATAGGTGATAACTCGGCATGTCCTGCCGGGACTGGCAGGGGCGGAGCCGACCCCAAAAATAGAATAGCGAAAGGAGGTAATGAGACCATACATACCCGCGTAGAAGAAGTGGACAAGGATCTATACTGCTTCTGGAAGATAAAAGGCATACCCAATATACGACATATTAAGAGTCAATCATACATACCGTAAAACGATAAGCTTAAAACCGTCAGCGAGATCGATGAATCACGTAAAAGCAGTTGACTTGAAATACCTCAGCGAGATCAATTAAAATTTAGAGCACTCTGCAGCTGTTACGCAGCGAGCCACGAGTGCTTTCGTGCTGTACCAACTGCCGTGGTCGATTCACTCTCCGGGGTCGCTGCGTGACCTGAGTGCTTTCGCGTTGAACCACCGATGTGGTCAACGAACTCACGAGTGCCCTTGATGTGCCACCGACGTGGTCACGCACTCACCGGTGTTGTTGCAGCAAGTATTGTGAACTTTCATGTTGAACACCGACGTGGTCAACGAAATCACGAGTGCCCTTGATGTGCCACCGACGTGGTCACGCACTCACCGGTGTTGCTGCAGCAAATATTGTGTACTTCCGTGTTGAACACCGACGTGTTCAATGAACTCCGAGTGCCCTGCACTTGAGTGTTTGATATTATGCCACCGACGTGGTAATTAAATTTGCATGTGCCCGAGTTGTGCCCACCGACGTGGTCAACGCACTACCAGGGTTGCTGCAGCGAACGTGGAGTTCTGAGTTGTACCGCACCGACGTGCGCAACGAACTCACGAGTGCTTGGGTTGTTCCCACCGACGTGGGCAACGCACTCACCGGGGTTGCTGCAACGAACTAGAGTTCTGAGTTGTACCGCACCGACGTGCGCAACGAACTCACGAGTGCTTGAGTTGTTCCCACCGACGTGAGCAACGCACTCACCGGGGTTACTGCAGTCAAACCATGAGTATTAGATAACGTGCCACCGACGTGGTCATACTCACGAGTGCCCGAGTTGTTACCACCGACGTGGTCAACGCACTCACCGGGGTTGCCGCTGCAACCTTGAGTTTTATTTTCCTATGTACGCCACCGACGTGACAGCAAACTCAAGAGTGTTTTCTAGATGATCCACCGACGTGGTCACACTCGCCGGGGTTGCTGCAGGTTAACCTGAGTTATGAAACCGAATTTTGCTTTATGAATTTAGTACCCGATAACCACCACCGCCGGTAGTTGCAAATAGTGTTGCTTTTGGCAATGAAAATTATGACTAAGAGTCGTCATCAACAAACCTTTATCGCGTGAGAAAAACGAGACTGGACGCAACGTGGATGCTGGGCATGTGACAATAGCAGTGATTAAATGCATAGTACAATATAGTTGGCGAATAAAACAAGACTAAAAAGTGTTTTACGAAAATAAGACCGCTAAAATGTCTCTTCATTTTCGTTGACCTAAACTAGGCGATAAAGACTTATAACGTTATTTTGTTCGACTGGAACTTCAACTGTTCCAGACATAACATCAATTTTCAACCATTTACCTTATTTAACAAAACTACGCACTTGTAACTTCGATAATATCTAAATGGAATTACGATAACACTGGAAAGAGTATGAATGTAACTAAAACTAATAAAAACTAAAATGACAGCTTGACACAAGACTAGACCAACACTAGAAAGGAAACAGGCCACCAAAAACAGCTATGGTTGCAAACGTGTGAAACCTGTCTTAACCGACGTTAGAGAGCATCGTGTGCGCTTGAAGAAAGAACCTTGAATTCTACCGGATGTAGGACGTCGAGTTCTGTGTTGTACCGCACAGACGTGTGCAACGAACTCACGACTAGTGCCTGAGTTGTGCCCCAGTTGTGCGTTGACGTGGTCAACGCACTCACCGGGGTTACTGCAGTCAACCATGAGTAATAGATAACGTGCCGCCGACGTGGTCATAGTCACGAGTGCCCGAGTTGTTACCGCTGCGCTTTGGTCAACGCACTCACCGGGGTCGCCGCTGCGAACCTTGAGTTTTATTTTTTCCATGATATGCCACCAACGTGACACCGAACTCAAAGGGTGTTTTCTAGATGATCCACCGACGTGGTCGAACTTGCCGGGGTTGCTGCAGGTTAACCTTGAGTTATATAGCCGATTTTGCTTTATGAGTTTAGTACCTGATAACCACCACCACCAGTAGTTGCAAATAGTGTTGCTTTTGACACCGAAAATTATGACTAAATGTCGTCAACAAACCTTTATCGCGTGAGGAAAACAATGCTGGTCATATGACAATACTATAATTAAATGCGTAGTGCAATGTTGTTGGCGAATACGAACGAGACTGAAAGTGTTTTTACAAAATAAGACTGCTAAAATGTCTTCATTTCCGTTGACCTAAACTAGGCGATAAACTGTAATAACGTTTTGTCCAAACGGAACTTCAACTGTTTAAGACATAACATCAATTTTCGACCGTTTACCTTATTTAACAAATCTACGCACTTGTATCTTTGATGATACCTAAACGGAATTTCAATATGTTGCATATTCTTGAAGAAAGTTGTCCAATCCCGGGATGCTTTTAACTGACTTCATTCATTATAAAGTCGGCATGTTTCGGTATGGTAACTGAAGCTTAACGGAGGGAATTGTATCTAACGCGTGAGAGAGGAAAATACCGTGATCTACTTCAAGCCCCCGGGCATAGGCCCGGGGTGGCTCTCTGCCGTCTACCTATTGATCTCTGGCCTCTCGAGTTCGAAACCACCCGCTAGAGAGGACGTCAAGTGGGCGTGGCCTAGTGGGCGTGGCCGGGGTGACGTAAAGGCTTCGGCTCCTTCTGTGGTGGAGCAGCCTTCAATAAGGTTTTGCTCCCCTTGTGGCTATGTGAGGGAAATGCAGCTTCTTAAAATACTTATCACATATCACAAGAAAGAGTATGAACGTGTCTAAACTAATAAAAACAAAAGTGACACCTTGACACAAAGACTAAGACTAGAATGGAAACAGGCCGCCAAAAACAGCTGTAGTAGCAAACGTGATAAACCTGCCTTAACCGACGTTAGAGCATCGTGTGCGCTTGAAGGAAGAACCATGAATTCGACCGGATGTAGGATTCGTAAGCTGTGGAAGACCGCCTTCCCAGCCGTTTGATAGACACGACCGGCAACCCTTGTTCAGCTTTTTAGATGAAAAATGCCTTGCAGAGAAGGTGACATCAGCGAAAGTTAGGCCCCGTGTAGGGGAAAAAGTCTGAGTAGGAGACGTGTACGCATTTGCGCATAAACCCAAGAACGCATAAACCCGAGAACGCATGAACCCGTAAAACGCATGAACCCGTAAAACGCATGAACCCGTAGAACACATGAACCCGTAGAACACATGAACCCGTAGAACGCTGTGAGAAACACTGACTCGAGTAATATGTTAAAATAAGGATGAAAACTCCCAGAAAGAGCACACTAATCTATTCAAAATATCGAGTGAGTTGGAGTGGCCAACACACATAAATAATTGTAATACACCAAAATTGTTAACTGACATACATGGCTAAACAAGCAAATGAAAAATTAACTACCCCGTGTAGGGGAAAAAGTCTGAGTAAGAGACGTGTACGCATGAACCCGGGAACGCATGAACCCGTAGAACTGTGAGAAAACACCGTCTCGAGTAATATGTTAAAATAAGGATGAAATCTCCCAGCTCTGAGAGAGCACACTAATCTTTTTGAGATATCGAGTGAGTTGGAGCGGCCTACACGCGTAAATAATTGTAATAGGCCTGCACCAACATTGTTAACTGTCATACGTAGCTAAACGAGCAAATGGAAAATTAAATACCAACGCGACTGAAACTATTAACAATAAGACTATAAATAATATAAAATGATACCATAATGTACCCGTTCTTTGTCTTTGGATCTTTTGAATAAATTGAACGATATGTGAATCGCATTGCGAGCAGAGGAACGTGAGAGTTAGTGAGCAGCAGCTGAACCAATCTAAAAGGCCCTTCGTCAATAAAAACCTTTTAATAATAATCAGTTACCACAGTGCCTAAAACCCATCAACTTCATTCATGTTAAAGTGAAGGGAAAAACCTCAGACACAAGGAGTTAACCGAACAGTGCACGGTATAAAGATAATTATGAACCTTTGATTGCGAACGTAGAGTTCTGTGTTGTACCACACCGACGTGTGCAACGAACTCAACGAATTCAACCGGATGTAAAATCCGTATGCTGTGGAAGACCACCTTCCCAGCCGTTTTGACGCTGCTTTGTTATCGCAAAACATGGTTATACGTTAACGCCGCCATGCTTTGCCCCACAGAACGCTAGCTGCTACGATAGCGTAAAGCTCGAACAGCGCAGACGACTCTGACCAGAGGGCGAACGTACCAGCTTCGACTGGCCATCCCTCAGCAAACCATTGCCCTTGGAATAAACCCCCTAACCCAACCGAGGGAGCCGCAACCTGAAGCTGGACTGTAGAGCTGTGAGAGAAAATACGCTGCGGGGGCTAACGCGGGGACTGCAGTAGCCATGGTAGCAGGGCACGTGCCAGGTGCGTAGCCTGTGAAGGCGGAGGAAGCCGAGCCTGATGGTTGCTGGAAGTAGAAAGGCGCCGTGGCGACCGACGACAGCGGGTTGGGGGCCTGGACCCGTCCGGGAGTTCCGCATGGCGTTTCGACGGCGTCCATCCTGGCGCCAATGCTTTGCACCAACTCGGCGAGGGTTTGTAGAACCAGGCGGATGTCCGTGTTGGGAACTTGTTGGTGGTGTTGTTGAGGATACCGGGGACCGAAAAGAACGGCTTTCTGCGCTCGCTTGCCGGGACCAGAAGTAGTAGGCCGACCAGCACGAATCCGAAGTTATAACCTCTTGGTGTGTATTAACCGACGTAGCAACTAAGCGACGAGATAATCTGAAGCACAGTAAAGCAGCAGTATGCGTCGAACGAAGACCTGAGCAGCAAAGACATATGTTAGACGACTCTTTATAGAGCAGGTGTAGGCAGGTGATTGGTAGCTGGTGATTGTGATTGGCGGCCAGCCGCGCGTGATTTGAGTCCTCATGGTAGAACTACCAGCAAGCTTACATGTGTGTGTGTGTGTGTGTGTGTGTGTGTGTGTGTGTGTGTGTGTGTGTGTGTGTGTGTGTGTGTGTGTGTGTGTGTGTGTGTGTGTGTGTGTGTGTGTGTATCAGTGTCACCAAAGCTGTAAAGAAAGAGCATCTGAGAGAGAGAGAGAGAGAGCGAGAGAGACTTTCCTGATCTACTCACTCACTCTCCACCTAGTCCTGGGTCTTCCCCGAGGTCTCCTCCCCACTGGACGTGCCTGAAACACCTCCCAAGGGAGGCGCCTAGTGGGCATCCTTGCCAGATGCCCGAAATGATGAACAACATTCATGACATTCACATTAACATTATGTTAACAATGCTATAATAAGTCAATAAGTCATTTAAGTCACTCATATCTTATAATACTTAGGGTTAGGGTTAGGGTAAGGAAACTGTCTCATTAAAATATTTACTTGATTAACAGAAGAACCTACAGACAGACAGACAGTCTGTAGGCCTACAGTTACCCTACAGAGAGTCTCTCTCTCTCTCTCTCTCTCTCTCTCTCTCTCTCTCTCTCTCTACTCTCCCCTGTCTCTCCCTCTCCTCTCTCATCTCTTCTGCGCTTTGAAAGAGAATCGCGATCCAGGATGACTTTTGCAATAAGCAGTCTCCGATCGCCAGGTTTGTACATTTTTAGTCTCTTTATCGGGGAAACCACAGAGAACTGGACTTCAGTCAGGCCCAGGAGGAAGCGGAGGAACAAGTCCAGGTGTCCATTCTCACTCTGTAAGGCCTTGTGCACACCACTCTGGTAGATGAGGAGGAGTTTGTCTTTCCTGGAGGTTGGTGGTTATTCTGAGAGCAGATTGATACCAGTATCGATAAAGGACAGAAAGACATAAAGGGCAGCCAGAAACTCCTGTATGAGATCTTGAAATTCTCTCTCTCTCTCTCTCTCTCTCTCTCTCTCTGCGTACTTAAAAAATCCTTTGAGTACATATAAACGAAATCTTGAAATAACTAAAGCAACTGCTTTTAAGTGTTGCACTATAAAGACTTGACATAGCGATGTATAGAGGATATCTCTCAGATAGCACTTGTTATGCTACCATTACGTCTGCACATTATTACGTCTCCTATTGCACTCCTACCATCCCTGGAGAGGGATCCCTCTTCTGGGTTCCTTCTCCAGGTTCCCTGACATTAGGGGGGGTTTTCCTGCCCTTTGGGGGGCTAGGGTCAGGGGGCGTCCTTTAAGAAGCGGCCTGCGAATCCCTTCAGATCTCTGGTCCAGGGCGTTCTAAACTGTTTGACCTGATGGGGATGTGGTGTTTCAAGGCTGCTCGGACGGCCGGGGAGTTTCCCCCAAAGAGCCATCCCCCCAAATACAGACATGTTGCCATGGCTGAGAATATATTGTGAAATACACTCAATAATCATTATGATGACATGGAAATAAACACAAGACCACACACACACACACACACACACACACACACACACACACACACACACACACACACACACACACACACACACACACACACACACACACACACACACACACACACATGCACACACACACACACGCACACACACACACACACACACGTATCTGGAGACGCAGCGGTGCAAAAGAGGAAATGAGGATTGTTGAGATCTATTCCAGTCCCCCTCAACAGAGCCATACAGCGACCACAAACATGTTGCCCTGGCTTTTAGATATTTTACTTTAGATGAAATTAGTATGGACTGAATTGAGAATAGTTTTAGTCTGCAAGTGTCCATCACAGCTTGCAGAACAGCAAAGGTGTGTGTGTGTGTGTGTGTGTGTGTGTGTGTGTGTGTGTGTGTGTGTGTGTGTGTGTGTGTGTGTGTGTGTGTGTGTGTGTGTGTGTGTGTGTGTGTGTGTGTGTGTGTGTGTGTGTCAACATAAACTTTTTTCATGAGGCCTTGTTCCTGGGATTTACGTTCCTGGCATTTACGTTTCACTCGTCCAGGCAGAAAGTCACTTTTCTGAGTAAAAAGTCGTCATTTTACAATGGTAAAATGTTTTCATGTTGTTTGCGAACGGAGAATGATGAATTCAGACGAACAAACAGTTGCAATCATTCACACCATATCAACCACATCACTAAAACAGCCATATCCCTCCCCCCAATTACACCGGCTCTGAGCAATAACTGTTTAAATCCTCTCACTCACTCACTCACTCACTCACTCACTCACTCACTCACTCACTCACTCACTCACTCACTCACTCACTCACTCACTCACTCACTCACTCACTCACTCACTCACTCACTCACTCACTCACTCACTCACACTCTTTCTCACACACAACTTACACACACACTCTTCCCGATTCCCAATGCAATATTCCCTCTGTGAGCCAAACCCTCTCCCTGTGATTGGACGACACTTTGGATCAGAGTGAGCGTACGCCCCCCCCGAGCCCCAGGTTGGTTTTCAAGTCTAATGAGAACCCTTCGTCTCTCTCTCTCTCTCTCTCTCTCTCTCAGTCTCTCTCTTAGTCTCTCTCTCTCTGTCTCTCTCTCTCTATCTCTCCCCCTTCCCCTCTCCCTCTCTCCCTCCTCCCCTCTCCCTCCTCTCCCTCCCTCTCTCCCTCTCTCCCCCTCCCTCCCTCTCTCCCCCTCTCTCACCTTTACCTTTTGACCTCTGACCTTCTAAGTGTCAGCCTATCAGAGTGCAGTGTGCTGGACACCAGGGACTTCTGGGAGAAAGTGTGCTGATGGGTCGCACCAAGTGACCAAGGAGGAGGGGTGAACGTCTTTTCCCCATTCGCTGCCTCTGGTCTGTACACACACACACACACACACACACACACACACACACACACACACACACACACACACACACACACACACACACACACACACACACACACACACACACACACACGTTGTGAACCTACAGAGATCTGTTGCATATTATTTTAACCTTATATTTCAGCTTTATGTAAATTGGGTTGTGTCTATTTCCTAGAGGTTGGTGGTTCTTCTGATAGCAGATTTATACCAGTATCGATGAAGGACAGAAAGCCATAAAGGGCAGCCAGAAACGATATGAGATCCTGGATCCTGAATCTCTCTCTCTCTCTCTCTCTCTCTCTCTCTCTCTCTCTCTCTCTCTCTCTCTCTCTCTCTCTCTCTCTCTCTCTCTCTCTCTCTCTCTCTCTCTCTCTCTCTCTCTCTCAGAGGCGTCATCAGCCCCTTTTTCTTCTGTGTCTTTTGTGTTCGCACAATTGGAACAATGATACAAGTCAGTGCAACAGTAGGGCTGTGCAATTAATCGAATTTTGATCACGATTTCGATTCTTGTGTCTAACGATCTCCAAATTAATAAAATCGAGTTGGAACTATTCTTTGGGATTTTTCCGTTGTCTGTGAGGTCTTGTGAAAGAGACGCACATGCTCAATTCAGTCCCTCCCCCAGAGCGTTCAACACGGCCCCCGCGAGCTGTGTGTGTGTGGTGACCTTATTCAGAAAACAGCACGAGCGAGATGGCAGAGGGAGGACAGCCGCGTTTACTCGATAAAAAGGGTAAAATGAGTTCTCTAACATGGCAACACTTCGGATTCGAAGAAGCCGACGAGGCACAGGCCCACATAATGTGCAAAATGTGCTACAATGTTATATCTGCACCCCTCGGAAACACAACAAACTTGTTTAATCACCTAAGGCCCTGTCCACACTAACCCGGATAAATCTACAAATGCATAAACATTTATCCGTTTAGCCCTTCCGTCCACACTAAAACTGAAAATTCCGACACTGAAAACGATCGCTGAGGTGGATGAATGTGAAAACGCTGGGTTTGCGTTGTAGTGTGGACAGGGGATGCAAAACATTCCGAAAACTATATGAAAACGATAATGTGGATAGGATCGTTTTCATTGAGGATGTGCGTTTTTACATTTACCCGGGTTAGTGTGGACGGGGCCTGAGACGTAATCACAAAGTCGCTTACGACGAATTGGCAACGAAACAAAAACACAAGACCACAACCCCGACCACAGCAGGACAGACGTCGATTACAACCGATTGTTCTGTCATATTTAATTTTCTAGCATATTTATTTTATTCATTGAAAGTTTTATAGCAATGACAGAACAGCTGGATACATATTTATTTGTACATTATTTTCAATTTGAACATTTTCCATTTTTTTATTTATTTTATTTTTTTATTATTTATTTTAACAGTTTGTGTACTGTGAAAGAATTTTGAAAACTCAGTTACCATCATTTTTTCAGAGTGTCCCCAGGTGGAGGAGGGTCCTCAGACACACTGACACACCTCCACACCTTCTGGTCCTCCTTCACCCAGGAGGACCTCCTCCCGGGGGTGGGGTTAGGGTGGTGGCGGTCCCCAGTGGGGGCCACAGTGTCTCTGTGTCGGTTGTAGAAAAAAATAAACAGCGTGGGAGGGGAGGAGCGCACGCACAAACACACACACACACACACACACACACACACACACACACACACACACACACACACACACACACACACACACACACACACACACACACACACACACACACACACACACACACACACACACACACACACACACACACACACAGTCTTTCCTTTGCTGTGAAGCCTTAGGTATTGGTGTGTTCCCCGCTCTGGGAGGGTTGAAGCTGGGGTCGCCAGAGAAGGCCGGAGTAGCTTGCTGCCGCTCCAGGAGCCTCGATGGAGAGGGGTCATTTAGCTGGAGGGGGTCTCTCTCTCTCTCTGTGTGTTTGTAGTCTCTCGATGGAGAGGGGTCATTTAGCTGGAGGGGGTCTCTCTCTCTCTCTGTGTGTTTGTAGTCTCTCGATGGAGAGGGGTCATTTAGCTGGAGGGGGTCTCTCTCTCTCTCTGTGTGTTTGTAGTCTCTCGATGGAGAGGGGTCATTTAGCTGGAGGGGGTCTCTCTCTCTCTCTGTGTGTTTGTAGTCTCTCGATGGAGAGGGGTCATTTAGCTGGAGGGGGTCTCTCTCTCTCTCTGTGTGTTTGTAGTCTCTCGATGGAGAGGGGTCATTTAGCTGGAGGGGGTCTCTCTCTCTCTCTGTGTGTTTGTAGTCTCTCGATGGAGAGGGGTCATTTAGCTGGAGGGGGTCTCTCTCTCTCTCTGTGTTTGTAGTCTCTCGATGGAGAGGGGTCATTTAGCTGGAGGGGGTCTCTCTCTCTCTCTGTGTTTGTAGTCTCTCGATGGAGAGGGGTCATTTAGCTGGAGGGGGTCTCTCTCTCTCTCTGTGTTTGTAGTCTCTCGATGGAGAGGGGTCATTTAGCTGGAGGGGGTCTCTCTCTCTCTCTGTGTGTTTGTAGTCTCTCGATGGAGAGGGGTCATTTAGCTGGAGGGGGTCTCTCTCTCTCTCTGTGAGTTTGTAGTCTCTCGATGGAGAGGGGTAATTTAGCTGGAGGGGGTCTCTCTCTCTCTGTGTGTTTGTAGTCTCTCGATGGAGAGGGGTCATTTAGCTGGAGGGGGTCTCTCTCTCTCTCTCTGTGTTTGTAGTCTCTCGATGGAGAGGGGTCATTTAGCTGGAGGGGGTCTCTCTCTCTCTCTCTGTGTTTGTAGTCTCTCGATGGAGAGGGGTCATTTAGCTGGAGGGGGTCTCTCTCTCTCTCTCTGTGTTTGTAGTCTCTCGATGGAGAGGGGTCATTTAGCTGGAGGGGGTCTCTCTCTCTCTCTGTGTGTTAGTAGTCTCTCGATGGAGAGGGGTCATTTAGCTGGAGGGGGTCTCTCTCTCTCTCTGTGTGTTTGTAGTCTCTCGATGGAGAGGGGTCATTTAGCTGGAGGGGGTCTCTCTCTCTCTGTGTGTTTGTAGTCTCTCGATGGAGAGGGGTAATTTAGCTGGAGGGGGTCTCTCTCTCTTTGTGTGTTTGTAGTCTCTCGATGGAGAGGGGTCATTTAGCTGGAGGGGGTCTCTCTCTCTCTCTGTGTGTTTGTAGTCTCTCGATGGAGAGGGGTCATTTAGCTGGAGGGGGTCTCTCTCTCTCTCTCTGTGTGTTTGTAGTCTCTCGATGGAGAGGGGTCATTTAGCTGGAGGGGGTCTCTCTCTCTCTCTCTGTGTGTTTGTAGTTTCTCGATGGAGAGGGGTCATTTAGCTGGAGGGGGTCTCTCTCTCTCTTTGTGTGTTTGTAGTCTTCAGTGTGTAAAATGTAACCACACTTAAACACGCTTCAATGCTGAACACGCAGATGTTGGGTTACTCACCAACCGATCAAAGCAACCGGGAGAAGCTGGATCAGGGTAGAGGGCCAGAACAAACCCTGGTCACACCAAACACCAGGTTGAATAAAGGTATGCTAACTGGTATTTCAAGAGCAGTTAGAAAAAGTATTTAATAGGGTTAAAACAAAAGGCAAAAAGGCCCAAGCCAACCAGGCGAAAATATAAATAAGCTAAAAAAAAATTGGAAACCAGCTCCGTCTGTTTGATTAACCAATGGGTAAACTCCTAATCCCTCACCAGGGTATGAGCCAATCGGGAGAGGAGGAGGGGCAGGAGGGATGGAAAGTTACCAGGAGTGGGAGTGGCTCAACAGGTAACCAATCAAAACAAGAAGTCATGGGGACGGGCGGAGGGGATGCATTTATAATGAAGCATGAAGTCATAGGTTATAGCTGGGCTCTGGTAAGGTTAGGTTAGAGGAGGTGCTCAAACCTATATACCAACTAGTGGCACAAGGAGAGAGAAGGGCACGGGCACAAGCAGGTATAATACAACATTAACTTTAGCTAAAATAAATGAAAAAAACAAAATGAATGTATTAGAGCGGTGGGGGGGCTGAGGTGGTTAACAGGGAGTGTAGTGTGGTGATGGAGGATGAAGTCAGTCGCCTGCCGTAGCCTGGTGGGCCCGCCTGAGGGCTCTGTCAGAAGCCTCATTGTTGAAAGGCCCTAAACCAGTGCTGAGATCCAGTAGGATCCCAGCATAGTGTTCTTCCTCACAAGATATGCAACCAGCCCAGAACCGTGAATGTCGAATCATGGATCAAATGTCCGAAAAGGACCGAACGGAATCTTTTCCAGTGGGGAACAGAAGCTGCTTGTGGCGGTCTATGAGGAGTACAAGGATATAATAACTCAAAAAGGGACCACCGTAACCATTCATAGCTACAGGGAGGCTACCTGGCAAAAAATCGCAGATCGGTTGAATGCATATTTTAATTGAATATGGACCATTGATGCATAAATAGGGAGCTAGTCTCGAGGTAGCGGGTCAGACTTGCACCCGGTCGTCTGGGGTTCAATCCCCACACAGTTAGTAGATTAGGAAGGATTACTGGAGAAATCAATGTACTTTTCATGCCATTTATTTTCCATTCCTTTGAATATTCTAAATTGACTGGCCCAGTGCTTAATTTGTAAAGTGGGGGGTCCCGGAACACAGAGGGGGGGTGGATCCGCCGACTTAGTACGGGGGTTAGAGGTAATGGAACAAAAAGGAATACACTCCCTACTAGGGTTGTGCCGATGGACGATGTCATTGTCCGTCGTGATGGCTGACATCAGGATGGAGGGCCACCATCGTGATGGCACACCCCCTGTCAGACACACACTAAACCTAGTCTCTTATATAGTTAACCTAAATACTTTGAAGGGATGCTCTGTCAATTAAATTGAGAATATAACTGATACATATGCATGCTATTTTAAATATGGCAGCCTTTGCCAGAGACGTGACGTAGTCTTCCGCGACATGATCGCATTTCTCGAGGCGGATTACACAGTGCCATGTTGCCAAACTAGGACTGTGCGGCTGGAGAAAATGTACAGCGAAGTAACAGCCTCCCTCCGTGAGATCCTGTCCTTAGCGGAGAAAGTCGCCATCACCACGGACGCTTGGATAGCGTTGAATACGGAGTTGTGCGTGACCGTGACTTTTTTACCGACTTGGTTGTGCAGATTGTGGTCCTGCTTCCTGCAGACCCGCTCAATACTGCGGGAAACATGAATTTTCGTTTCCAAATATTTATTTAAAAACGAAAATATCAGTTTTAGTGTGTGTATGTTCAATTAAATGGTTTTATATCTTAAACAAATTCCGTTGCAAAGAGGAGGCACGCAAGATTAATATCATAATTAAAAAGAGTTAGTGAGCCAACGCTGACACATTTAGCCTATTGTAAATTGACATGAGATATTATAAACATTCACAATCCTGCTCTGTGATATATAATTAATAATTTATATTAACTTGTGCGTGCCGCACACGCATGCGGTCATGCATGGTAACCGTTTTTTCCTCTCTGCTTGCTCATCAGATGCGGCGAATTTTGGAAGAGTCAGGGGTGGTTTGTTGGCCCGCAGCTTTTCAGTGCGTCAACAGATCTCAGACACTTTCAAATTACGTTAAATCTTAACTTAATAAACAACATACAATTCTTGGGATATGTTCTGTAAATTCTTTTTTTCATTTTTTTATGAGAGGTACCGGATCTGCCCAAATAAGTACCGGAACACAGGGAGGGCAAAATTAAGAGGTGCCAGATCTTGTACTGGCGGGATCCGGCTCAAATTAACCACTGGACTGACCGTAGTATTTATCTTAACAGAGGTGGTCTTGGCTACCTGCCGAGAAAATCAGTGACATTAATATTAACATCAACATTACTATGGGTTTTTGCAAGTTACATTTTGGTTGTAGGGATATTGTAAGACATATTTATTATGTAAAAAGTCAATTTTTAGGCCTAATTTCTCTGATATAAAGGAAATTACAAAAGTAAGTCAACACCAAGAATTCAACAGCGTACTCAGGACTTGAATTTGAAAAACACCCGCTCTACAGGGCAAATGCTAGACCACTCACTCAACTGCTGGTTCATAAATTTGATAGAATACATAGATTGGTCCTGGAACGTCCTGGTTACTCCTACAATTTGCGAAATGAATCCGAGAGTGATAGCGCTTCTTGCCGTGGCAGCGGAGGTTGCGGACGATCCCCCTGCGCCTGTCGTGGTTGCCCGGAGGAGAGTGTGGGTCCACAGTATTAATCGTGGCAGGGGGCAGTACGGGGAATATCACCGGCTGTGCCAAGAGCTCCGCCTGGACGAGGATCGCTTCAAGGTCTATTTTAGACTCAACCGGCAGCAGTTTGAAGGAGTGTTAACGTTTATTGGGCCGACCATCGCCAAGATGAAGACCAATTATAGGGAGAGCATCAGTCCCGCCCAACGGCTTTGCATTTGTCTGAGGTGAGTAGCATAAACTGAAATGTGTCTTTGTAAATGAACACAACAGTTGGTATTTAACGTTAGGTCTATAGACCTAACGTTAAATACCAACTGACGTTAGGTCTATAGACCTAACGTTAATTACCAACTGTACCAATTTAGTTTTACTTTTTATTTAGTTGACTCAACTCCTGTTTATGTCTAAACAATATATAGCCTATATTGTTTAGACATAAACAGGAGTTGAGTCAATTAAATAGCGAGTCTGTCTGAGGTGAGTAGCATAAACTGAAATGTGTCTTTGTAAATTAACACAACAGTTGGTATTTAACGTTAGGTCTATAGACCTAACGTTAAATACCAACTGACGTTAGGTCGATAGGAGTTAACAGGAGTTAACGGTTTGGCTTCTTATTAATTCAATAAATTAAATTAATTAAAAGTTTTCATATTTAATTAATAAGAAGGCAAACCTTTATTAGCAGCTGTGCAGTTCTTTTTTGTTTTCTAATTAACTGAAGATAATGTAGGCTATCTTTGTTTATGTTGCAGGTACCTGTCAACCGGAGACTCCTACAGGTCCATAGCCTTCAGCTACAGGGTGGGGTTCTGCACTGTGGCGAGGATCGTGAAGAGTGTGTGTGAGGCCATATGGCAGTATATGGTCTCCACATACATGCCTGTGCCAGGGGCAGAGGACTGGAGGAAGATAGCTGGGGACTACGAGAAGCTGGCAGACTTCCCCAACTGCCTCGGCGCCATAGACGGCAAACATGTGGTTATACAGGCCCCACCGTCTACTGGCAGCCAGTATTTTAATTATAAGGGGGCATTCTCCATCGTCCTTTTGGCGGTGGTGGATGCCCGCTATCGCTTTAGGGTCGTGGATGTGGGGGCCTACGGCAGGAGCAGTGATGGAGGCACGCTCTCGTCTTCGGCCTTTGGCACTGCTCTGCGGCTGGGGAACCTGGACCTTCCACCTGATCGACCCCTACCTGGAGCAGACCATCTGGGACCCCAGCCGCATGTATTCATTGGGGATGAGGCTTTTCCTCTGCGGAGGAACCTCCTGCGGCCCTACCCTGGCCAAAACCTGGGGGGAGAGCGGAGGATTTTCAATTTTCGGCTGTCCCACGCCCGGAGGATTGTGGAGTGCGCCTTTGGCATCCTCGCCAACCAGTGGAGGCTCTACAGGAGGGTTCTCGGCGTGTCTCCAGAGGTGGCAGAGAGCGCCGTGAAAGCCACCTGTATCCTCCACAACTACATGCGTTGGGATGGTGAGGGAGAGGATGGCCCCCGCACTCCAACTGTGCCATCACAGGGTGCAGTGCAGAGCATCCCCAGGGTCGGCAGCAACAACGCCTCCAGGGAAGCGGTCGCAGTGAGGGAGACCTTCAACTGCTATTTTTCATCTCTGCCTGGTCGAGTGACATGGCAGGATGGAATTTAGTTTATCATTTTGTATATATAATGATATGTTTTTTATCATTTTGTATATATTTAAATCAAAAAAGGCGAAAAACCAAAACTAATAATAAAATTTCTTAAATCAATCTAACATTCATGTTGTATGCTGGATTACTTCTGAAGACAAACACACCTTTAACACCTTCATCATCATCAGAGCATTCATTATGTATCTACTACCTAATGTAATGAAAACAAAACAAAATTGTCTTAGCATTAAAATGTTTAATTAACTGATTCATTAGAAAATGATTCCAAGATAGTATGTACACATTTGAAACATTTCTTATAGCTTGTACTAAATCTAAATAGAAAATGATTCCAAGATAGTATGTACACATTTGAAACATTTCTTATAGCTTGTACTAAATCTAAATAGAAAATGATTCCAAGATATTATGTACACATTTGAAACATTTCTTATAGCTTGTACTAAATCTAAATAGAAAATTATTCCAAGATAGTATGTACACATTTAAAAAAAATCTTAAAGCTTAAACTAAATCTAAATAGAAACTGATTACAAATTTTATTGACACATTTAAAAAAATCTTAAGGCTTAAACTAAATCTAAATAGAAACTGATTGCAAATTTTATTTACACATTTAAAAAAATCTTAAAACTAAATCTAAATAGAAAATGATTACAAATTAATTACTCTCCAAACTCCACATCGTAAAGGACCTGCTGCATCCTCATGCGCGCCTGGGCCTTTTTCTGGTTGGACAGCCTCATCAATGATGGGACGAGGCTGAGCATAAAATGCTCATCCTCGTCCAGAGCCGGTGTATTCTCCTTTTCTTTTTCGAGGGAGGACAGGATTGATTGCTGGAACACAGACAGCGGCTGCTCCAGCTGTCTCCTGCGTGGTGGTGGAGGTACAGGACGCAGCGGTGTGACCGTAGAGGTAGTGGGAGGAGATGGAGGAGAGGTGTCCACAGCGGACTCTGATAGGCTGGGAGAGGGAGGAGGTATCTCCTCTTCACTTTGAGCCACCACCTGTGAAAGAAAGCATACATTTGTTTGTTTAAAATGTGCAAATTAAAATGGTGAATACTTATAAATATCTCTGCATCTGGCTTCACCCAACAAAAACCTTAAGAACACTAGTATGTTAGGGTATGTTTTTAGCATATGTTTTAGGCTACTATAGCTTTTGTTATAGGCCTACCTCTCGTTGGGGAGACATACTGGGCGCTAGCAGGGCCAAGATCTCCGGTGCTATTTCCTGCCGGCTATAATCTCCCTGCTCCATATTACTAGAAGATACCCTCTCCTTCACATGGAGCTCCAGGAAGCCCATGATCGCCATATACTTCCACCTCTTGAAAGAGGTGGCACCGGCCCCACTTTTCTTCCTGTCCCTCTCTGCCTTCCTCTCCCTCAAATATTTATCCCGCAAGTACTTCCATTTCTTGCGGGACACTTCAGCTGTTGATACAAGATTATGTCTCTACAATTAGCAATTCACACAACCTACAAGGTTAATATCAAGCCTACCTATCAGTAACGTTAATACGAACTGCCAAGTTAACGTTAATACTAACTGCCAAGTAAACGTTAATACTAACTGCCAAGTACGGGTGGCAGTTTGTACCTAACGGCTAATAGTTAAATGCGATAATATCATTATTAAACATGATAATAATATAAATAATTAATAAATAATTCTCACCTGTAACGCCCAGCATAGATGAAATGTCTCGCCAGGCCTGGTTGCGTTTTGTTAGGTCGTGGTAGGCCTTCAACGTGAGGTCGTACAGGACCGGACACTCGCTCACAGCTGTTATCAAGCTTTCGTCCGACATGTTTCAGTTTGTTTCAGTTTGAGTTCGGTTTATACTTTTAGCCTTGCCTCATCCTCGATTTTGATTGGTCGTTCAAAAAAAGCGCCGATGACGTGAAGCGCTTTTCTTCAAAAGTTCAACTTTTTTCAACGGGGGCGCGCGTCTAAAAGCGCGAGGCGCGTGGAGCGTTTAAACGCTCCGGCCGGCTTTTTAAAAGGCGCGCTGCTTGCGCGTCCTGCCATAGAGAATGCATTGCAGACCGGCGCTCCGTCTTTTAAAAACGCTTTTGGTGGACACAGGCCCTTAGGAGTTCTCTGGGCTGTGGCACCTGTGTCCTGCAGTGATCTCTCATGTGCTGCTTGGTTGGATTGGCAGGAGAGATTCCACAGAAGGTGTAAGCGTCCTTCAGCCTCTCGAGATCCCCCTGGTCCACAACGAGAAAGGCTGCAGAGAGGAACTGGCAGAAGGAGCTGTACAGAGGATGATTCTCTGACACACACTCTCTGGTAAGCCGGCGCATACAATGAAACAAGTCTAACTTGATGCTAATGTCTACATTAAACTTGTTCCTTGCGGCACTTGTGTTGGCGAGGTTTCCAGAGGTGGCCTCTGTGACTATAGCCTCTGTGGTCTTCCAGCAGTCCCATGACAGGTGCTCCTGAGCTCTGGTGTCCAGGACCTTGAAGGCAGCACAGCAGTCCCTAAAACATTAAAAACACATTTTATTGCAGTCGAAAAATATATATTTTTGGGTGAAATACTATTAGACTATTCATCTATTTACAATATTAAAAAAACTATATCTTTCTATTCTATTTTAGAATTCCATTTCTTTATATTTGTATCTCAGATTAGTCAGATGACACACTAAACTGTGCAAAATGGAATAAATGGGTGAAATCAAACAAACGTGTGTAAGTCTAGTACATTTTTAAACATAAACACTTTATACCTGTCCACCCAGTGGCAGCATGCCTTCTCCACTCCAGCTGCAGTGTAGCGTTGAGCCAGTCCCTGATACACCAGATGAAGGGACCGATCACACTCTGACTGCAGCATCACCCAGCTCAGGATCATCCAGTTCTCATTCATGATGGCGTAGGAAGACATGGTGCCAGACGACAGCACGACCTTCCTCGCCACTTTCCGAGTGTGATCCGACCTCAGTGCCCGTCCAAAGGTCCCCTGCAGCAGTAGTGTGAGGAGCTGCTCCTGCCTCTGATACTCCTGGACCTGGCAGTTGACCAGGTAGTGCGAAGAAAGAGACACTCCCCGCCAGCCATCAGCATCTGAATATCCCCCGAATGAAGCTGGAGTGTCTGCCTGTCTGAGGTGCCCAGTGATGGTCTTCTGGCCGTAGGCTCCTTCCTCAGCATCCCTGATGTTCTGCACACTCAGCAGGTAGGCCAGATGAGCTCGCTCATACTTAAGATGGACCGCCTCTGTCAGCTGCTTGGTCATGTCCTCCGGTGATCTGCCACTGCGTCTCAGCTCATCCATCACCGATTTGCAGATGGCTTTTTTGTGCGTCAGGAAGGCTGGCACAATGTTATTGAAGCGCTTTGGCAACATCTCCAGCCATTGGGGTTTGTCAGCATGCCAGTACCTCTTACAGGCTTTACAGGTGAGCCGTGAAGCAAAGAGATAGTACTGACCACTGGTGCCGATGATCACTCTGGGCCGTCCAACACCAGAAGAAGCTACCTGAGGGTTGGGACAACCATGAAGGCAGGGCAGGACAAAATTGTTCCTCACCCTCTCCATGATTGCATGCTCCGGCTTCCAAATGAAGAATGGGTGGAGCTGAAAATATTTGGGCGAAGGCAGTGCAGCAATATTGTCTATGAGCTCAGGCTGAGGTGGATAGCGCCACAGGGTAATCATGTTCATTGGGTGACGTACTGGACGTGACCCTGGCCACAGACCCAATGTCTCAAACTCAGTCTTCATCCAGATCTGCTGCTGATGGGAGCAGTTCCACTGTGCAACATCCTGATTGTAGCCTGGGGCTGCTGGCTGCCTGACAGGAGGCGCAGGACATGTTGGAGCTGTAAAACACAAACATATAAAACACTACAGTATATTCAGAGTACAAGGAAATAAAATCGAGCTCTATATCAATGACATGGTTAAACTAGTGTTAAGAATTCTTACCTTCATCATGGACAGTGTCTCCCTGTGCTTCCACAGGGGCAATACTCTGTAGGGATGATGTATCTAGGATGGTGAGATACAAACAGGAAAGTGTTGGCAACATGTGCTTAAGATATAATTTCTCAGAGCATTTAAGAAAATAAAACATTTACTTTTAGGAAGAGATGGACCTGCTCTTATTCCAGACTCCAAAGGACTGCGGGAGACTGCCTTTCTGTGTGCTTTGGAAAAAAGTTGTGACAAAACATGAGCACTATATATAAATGAATGAAAATGTGATTAATCAGAATGAAACTGATATTTATGTGAGATACACTGGAGGTATAAGAGCACTACTGTCATACTTTGTTTCAACACATCGGGCTCCTGCTCTCTTATCCCGAGCTCTGGGGCAATGGCGAGCAGCTGGGCAGGGACCGGCAACAGGGCCTTCGCTGTGGCTATGGGATTAAAAGGAAAACATATAAATGTCATGCAATCTGAATGACATCCAGGATGAAGTGGGAAGGAAACAAATATAATAACCTTTCGCAGCAGTCACAGTGGGGTCATCCGGTTCTGCAGGTCTAGCAGCAGTAGCTGTTGGCTTCGTCCTGTGAGCTGTAAAAACAATCAGTGTCATTTTCCTCACACATTTAAGTTTCTTATGCTTTGCAATCTGACTTTACCTGTTGTCTTTGCAGCTAACTGGTAGCACAGACTAAACATTTTTCATTCAATTTTGAATTGTTGTGTATTTGAAATGTAATAACACAAATCGTTTAAGCATCTGAGAACAGGTAAAGCACAGAAGCAATATAAGTATATAGTAAGAATATCACTGGTCAATCAAAGATGTGGCATGTGAACCTGTATCTAAGCCTCTGTGGTATTTCACACGCCAAATCCTTGAACGACAGCTTAAATGAAGCATGCATATAACACAAAACACTTACCATCTTCGACGGCATGTTAATTCCTTTGGTTAGTTGGAGAGCAAGAGAACACAAACATCAGAACAGACCAGAACACGGCCAAAATAACAAACTAGTTGACAAAAAATAGTAACGGCAGGTGAATTCTGTTGTAAACAGAATCCTCCGTCCGCACTGATGAAGAAAAACCTTTCGTTGGATCCACAGCTGCTTTTCCCTGGACTGCTGCTGGTGGGCCTGAAAGCACAGGGGACATTTGATCAAGTACCGGAAGAGTTACGGTTTCACCCTTGATGATCCACCTGCTTACTCCGGTGTCAAATAAAGATGGAGACAGGTTCAACATCTGTCTCTCCAGTTCCTCGTCCTCCTCCATCACTAGGAGATTAAACAAAACATTCATTGTGTTTTAGATACATTAAAAGATCATGAAGTCAGTATTTGAATATTGTTGTGAACTGACCTAGAGTGCCTGCTGTTGGGGTGGAGGCAGTAGATGTGGTGGAGGCAGTAGATGTGGTGGAGCCTTCTGCAGGTGTTTGACAGGAGATTAAACAAAACATTCATTGTGTTTTAGGTACATTCAAAGATCATGAAGTCAGTATTTGAATATTGTTGTGAACTGACCTAGAGTGCCTGCTGTTGGGGTGGAGGCAGTAGATGTGGTGGAGGCAGTAGATGTGGTGGAGCCTTCTGCAGGTGTTGGACAGGAGATTAAACAAAACATTCATTGTGTTTTAGGTACATTCAAAGATCATGAAGTCAGTATTTGAATATTGTTGTGAACTGACCTAGAGTGCCTGATGTTGGGATGGAGGCAGTAGATGTAGTGGAGCCTTCTGCAGGTGTTGGACAGGATTCAGCCCTTTCCTGCTTGAGGATGTACTGCTGCAGGTTGTACATCTTGCTGTTTTTGATGCACTTTTGGCGTGAGATGTAGGCAGCATAACCATCCGCCCTGCTCTCCCAGATCTGCCTCCAGGTGGTTTTGGCCCTGCGACCAAAGCCGACAATATTGTCCCCCTCTGACGCCACAGGTTCAGCAGGGTTCCTGGAGATCAGGTAGTTCCTCAGGTCCTGTATTTCCTGGAAGCTCCTGGCATAGTCCAGAAAAGACAGCAGGCTGTCCTTACTGTGTCCCTGTGGGTTGAAGGTCCCGGCTCTCTCCTCATCGTCTACCTTTTTCATCAGGTAGATGGTGTAGCCAACATCGTTCTCGAGGAGCCACTTGAACGATTTTCCCTGGTACTTGCCAAACTGCAGCAGGTACTCTCCCATCACCTCCTGTCGGTCCGACACATCCCCTCCTCGCTGGATGACCACAGTGCGAGCGCTGGTCTTCACTAGCTCAGGTTTCTCAGCGGGACTATTGACCTGAAGCCCAGGATTATGTTTTATCCTCATGGCCTCAGAGGATGGGTCCTGCCGCAGATGACCCGATGGTCCCCTCCTAAATGTCACCGTCATCTTTCCGGGGAAGAAGCTGACGGGATTCATGATTTCTTTTCACTGCAAAAAATAATGCATATTACATAGTTGTATATGATTATACAGTAAGAGTAGCTAGTATAAGTTATATTGTAATGTAGTAATAATTAAAGCTATATAATAATACTGTTATATTAACAGCATTATTCATATCAACATTAATGAGCATTTGTAATGAGTCTAGTGGGTTTAACCCACGTAAATTAACTTAACTTAACTGAGACAATACTAATCCCCCTTCAGATAGTAGTCAGAGAGTATCGATTAATGAGGGGTATTTGTATTTATATATATATAGATAGAGATATTTCAGTGTGACGCTGACCTGACAGATGGCTCTTACAGTGTGTACACAGTAATATTATTTAGAAGCTGTTGTAACATATAACGTTACGTATAAAAGTGAATTTACGAGTTAAAAACAATAGGTCCAACTTACAATTGAAAAGCTAACTTGTTGTTGTTAACTTGGTGTCTCCTGGCGAAAAGTTAACTTGTCCACGGATGAAAATAATTGTCAACTCTTCCAGAACGTTCAACGCCCGAGAACGTTCGATGCTGTCTGTCACTCAGAAAAGAAATCATCCCCTTACTTCTGCCGAGGGGGGAAACAGCGCCACCAAAATCCCGCTTGTGGCCAGAAAAATATTACATCCGTAGTGATAAGAACTACCATAGAGAATGAATGGCAAAAGTTAAGGAAGTTATGGACGACTATTCTCGGCTCCCGCGCGAAAGGTCCCCGGTTCGAAACCGGGCGGAAACAGCATTACAATTTTGAGATCAACAAAGTTAATGTTTAAATTCTCCTGCTTTACTATCAAGCAGCTATTCGGGAAAAGTCTATCTGGAACAGAACCTTCAGCAGCGTCTACTTGGCACCACGCCACCTCTTCAACCGATAGCCTCGTCATATTATTAAGTGTTTAAACCTGCGCTGAAAACCTGTTCATGCGGGAGCTTCTGCTGACAAAATTTTCTAGGGTTTTGCTCAGTCTAACAGGTTTCCGTAGTGTAGTGGTTATCAGGTTCGCCTAACACGCGAAAGGTCCCTGGTTCGAGACCGGGCGGAAACATGGTGAAAGTATTTGTATTTAGCGCTCGCAGTTGAGAGCATAGACTGTATGAAAGTTAAACTCTAACTCTAGTTGGGAGAAGTTCTTAGGAGTGTCTGGGTGTCAACCTCCTTTCCTGATTTGCCTAGCGTTACTGAATCTTCTACGTGCACCTCTCTAGCATGGACTTCTGGGACTTTACAATTGAGGCCGAGCGTGCTAGCATTGTTCCCCGCTGTAGCAGATAGGATAATATGTTTCAAACATGTATGATATAACCACTTACATTCACACCTGACCTCTCTGACCCTGGTTCCATTAAATGTTGTGAACGAGACTGGACGGTTGATGACGGGATTCTGATGGGTTGCCAGATTTACTGTGTATGTGTTTCCGTAGTGTAGTGGTTATCACGTTCGCCTCACACGCGAAAGGTCCCCGGTTCGAAATCGGGCGGAAACAGCATAACGGTTTTGAGGTATACAAAGTTAATGTTTATATTCTCCTGCTTTACTATCAAGTAGCTATTCGTGAAGAGTCTATCTTGAACAGAACCTTCAGCAGTGACGGGATTCTGATGGGTTGCCAGATTATCCATATATGTGTTTCCGTAGTGTAGTGGTTATCACGTTTGCCTCACACGCGAAAGGTCCCCGGTTCGAAACCGGGCGGAAAAAGCATTACAATTTTGAGATCAACAAAGTTAATGTTTAAATTCTCCTGCTTTACTATCAAGCAGCTATTCGGGAAAAGTCTATCTGGAACAGAACCTTCAGCAGCGTCTACTTGGCACCACGCCACCTCTTCAACCGATAGCCTCGTCATATTATTAAGTGTTTAAACCTGCGCTGAAAACCTGTTCATGCGGGAGCTTCTGCTGACAAAATTTTCTAGGGTTTTGCTCAGTCAAACAGGTTTCCGTAGTGTAGTGGTTATCACGTTCGCCTAACACGCGAAAGGTCCCTGGTTCGAGACCGGGCGGAAACATGGTGAAAGTATTTGTGTTTAGCGCTCGCAGTTGAGAGCATAGACTGTATGAAAGTTAAACTCTAACTCTAGTTGGGAGAAGTTCTTAGGAGTGTCTGGGTGTCAACCTCCTTTCCTGATTTGCCTAGCGTTACTGAATCTTCTACGTGCACCTCTCTAGCATGGACTTCTGGGACTTTACAATTGAGGCCGAGCGTGCTAGCATTGTTCCCCGCTGTAGCAGATGGGCGAATGGATGTTTAGGATAATATTTTTCAAACATGTATGATATAACCACTTACATTCACATCTTACCACTCTGACCCTGGTTCCATTAAATGTTGTGAACGAGACTGGACGGTTGATGACGGGATTCTGATGGGTTGCCAGATTTACTGTGTATGTGTTTCCGTAGTGTAGTGGTTATCACGTTCGCCTCACACGCGAAACGTCCCCGGTTCGAAATCGGGCGGAAACAGCATAACGGTTTTGACGTATACAAAGTTAATGTTTATATTCTCCTGCTTTACTATCAAGTAGCTATTCGTGAAGAGTCTATCTTGAACAGAACCTTCAGCAGTGTCTACTGGGCACCACGCCACCTCTTCAACCGATAGCCT
This sequence comes from Gadus chalcogrammus, assembly GCF_026213295.1. Lineage (NCBI taxonomy): Eukaryota > Metazoa > Chordata > Actinopteri > Gadiformes > Gadidae > Gadus > Gadus chalcogrammus. Next base: position 179,737 of record NW_026613505.1, on the reverse strand, counting down.
CGTCATATTATTAAGTATTTAAACCTGCGCGGAAAACCTGTTCATGGGGGTGCTTCTGATGACAATATTTTCTAGTTTTTTTTTCAATCTAACAGATTTCAGTAGTGTAGTGGTTATCATGTTTGACTGTCTCGCGAAAGGTCCCAGATTCGAGACCGGGCGGAAACATGGTGAAAGTATTTGTATTTAGCGCTCGCAGTTGAGAGCATAGACTGTATGAAAGTTAAACTCTAACTCTAGTTGGGAGAAGTTCTTAGGAGTGTCTGGGTGTCAACCTCCTTTCCTGATTTGCCTAGCGTTACTGAATCTTCTACGTGCACCTCTCTAGCATGGACTTCTGGGACTTTACAATTGAGGCCGAGCGTGCTAGCATTGTTCCCCGCTGTAGCAGATAGGATAATATGTTTCAAACATGTATGATATAACCACTTACATTCACACCTGACCTCTCTGACCCTGGTTCCATTAAATGTTGTGAACGAGACTGGACGGTTGATGACGGGATTCTGATGGGTTGCCAGATTTACTGTGTATGTGTTTCCGTAGTGTAGTGGTTATCACGATCGCCTCACACGCGAAAGGTCCCCGGTTCGAAATCGGGCGGAAACAGCATAACGGTTTTGAGGTATACAAAGTTAATGTTTATATTCTCCTGCTTTACTATCAAGTAGCTATTCGTGAAGAGTCTATCTTGAACAGAACCTTCAGCAGTGACGGGATTCTGATGGGTTGCCAGATTATCCATATATGTGTTTCCGTAGTGTAGTGGTTATCACGTTTGCCTCACACGCGAAAGGTCCCCGGTTCGAAACCGGGCGGAAAAAGCATTACAATTTTGAGATCAACAAAGTTAATGTTTAAATTCTCCTGCTTTACTATCAAGCAGCTATTCGGGAAAAGTCTATCTGGAACAGAACCTTCAGCAGCGTCTACTTGGCACCACGCCACCTCTTCAACCGATAGCCTCGTCATATTATTAAGTGTTTAAACCTGCGCTGAAAACCTGTTCATGCGGGAGCTTCTGCTGACAAAATTTTCTAGGGTTTTGCTCAGTCAAACAGGTTTCCGTAGTGTAGTGGTTATCACGTTCGCCTAACACGCGAAAGGTCCCTGGTTCGAGACCGGGCGGAAACATGGTGAAAGTATTTGTGTTTAGCGCTCGCAGTTGAGAGCATAGACTGTATGAAAGTTAAACTCTAACTCTAGTTGGGAGAAGTTCTTAGGAGTGTCTGGGTGTCAACCTCCTTTCCTGATTTGCCTAGCGTTACTGAATCTTCTACGTGCACCTCTCTAGCATGGACTTCTGGGACTTTACAATTGAGGCCGAGCGTGCTAGCATTGTTCCCCGCTGTAGCAGATGGGCGAATGGATGTTTAGGATAATATTTTTCAAACATGTATGATATAACCACTTACATTCACATCTTACCACTCTGACCCTGGTTCCATTAAATGTTGTGAACGAGACTGGACGGTTGATGACGGGATTCTGATGGGTTGCCAGATTTACTGTGTATGTGTTTCCGTAGTGTAGTGGTTATCACGTTCGCCTCACACGCGAAACGTCCCCGGTTCGAAATCGGGCGGAAACAGCATAACGGTTTTGACGTATACAAAGTTAATGTTTATATTCTCCTGCTTTACTATCAAGTAGCTATTCGTGAAGAGTCTATCTTGAACAGAACCTTCAGCAGTGTCTACTGGGCACCACGCCACCTCTTCAACCGATAGCCTCGTCATATTATTAAGTATTTAAACCTGCGCGGAAAACCTGTTCATGGGGGTGCTTCTGATGACAATATTTTCTAGTTTTTTTTTCAATCTAACAGATTTCAGTAGTGTAGTGGTTATCATGTTTGACTGTCTCGCGAAAGGTCCCAGATTCGAGACCGGGCGGAAACATGGTGAAAGTATTTGTATTTAGCGCTCGCAGTTGAGAGCATAGACTGTATGAAAGTTAAACTCTAACTCTAGTTGGGAGAAGTTCTTAGGAGTGTCTGGGTGTCAACCTCCTTTCCTGATTTGCCTAGTGTTACTGAATCTTCCACGTGCACCTCTCTAGCATGGACTTCTGGGACTTTACAATTGAGGCCGAGCGTGCTAGCATTGTTCCCCGCTGTAGCAGATGGGCGAATGGATGTTTAGGATAATATGTTTCAAACATGTATGATATAACTACTTACATTCACACCTGACCACTCTGACCCTGGTTCCATTAAATGTTGTTAACGAGACTGGACGGTTGATGACGGGATTCTGATGGGTTGCCAGATTAACATGTATGTGTTTCCGTAGTGTAGTGGTTATCACGTTCGCCTCACACGCGAAAGGTCCCCGGTTCGAAATCGGGCGGAAACAGCATAACGGTTTTGAGGTATACAAAGTTAATGTTTATATTCTCCTGCTTTACTATCAAGTAGCTATTCGTGAAGAGTCTATCTGGAACAGAACCTTCAGCAGCGTCTACTTGGCACCACGCCTCCTCTTGAACCGATAGCCTCGTCATATTATTAAGTATTTAAACCAACGCGGAAAAGCTGTTCATGCGGGAGCTTCTGATGACAATATTTTCTAGGGTTTTTTTCAATCTCACAGGTTTCCGTAGTGTAGTGGTTATCACGTTTGTCTTACACGCGAAAGGTCCCCGGTTCAAGACCGGGGGGAAACAGCATGACTTACAACATTAATGGTTAATTTCTCCTGCTTTACTATCAAGCATCTATTCGGGAAAATTCTGTCTGGAACAGGACCTTCAGCAGTGACGACTGGGCACCACGCCACCTCTTCAACCAATAGCCTCGTCATATTATTAAGTGTTTAAACCTGCGCTGAAAACCTCTTCATGCGGGAGCTTCTGATGACAACATTTTGATGACAACATTTTCTAAGGTTTTGCCCAATCTAACAGGTTTCCGTAATATAGTGGTTATCACGTTCGCCTGACATGCAAAAGGTCCCCGGTTCGAAACCGAGCGGAAACAGTTTCATTGTTTTGAGATATAAAAAGTTAATGTTTAACCCTTATAAGGTGTTCGGGTCTGTGGGACCCGTTTTCAGTTTTTAGCTTTATAAAAGTGATACAAATAATTATTTTTTTGAACTAAGATTCATTGGCTTTGGCTCATTTTCTGTGAGGAACATGAATCAGAAAACATTTTCAATGACCCCCCCCTGTATACCCCCCCATCACATTTATATTACACACAGGGTGTTCGGGTCCAGTGGACCCGGAGCTGTTTAAGTGTGGAAATCATAGGTTCTGTGCACCGTAATTTTCCCTTCTTCCTCTCTGTGTGTGTGTGTGTGTGTGTGTGTGTGTGTGTGTGTGTGTGTGTGTGTGTGTGTGTGTGTGTGTGTGTGTGTGTGTGTGTGTGTGTGTGTGTGTGTGTGTGTGTGTGTGTGTGTGTGTGTGTGTGTGTGAGAGAGAGAGGGGGAAAGAGAGAGGGGGAAAGAGTAAAGCAGGTGAATTGGCCCTTGGTGTGAGCACCCACAGTGTGCACCCACTGTTCCCGCACAAGGTTGCAAAATTGGAGCACCCAACACTATCAAGCTTGGGGACCTGACACTATAAAAAAGCTCTGTCAGCGTGGTTCCATACCACAACTGATCAAGATGGCAAAGCGATTCTCTGTTCAGACTGCCCTACAGTTGATATTTGAAGAGACAGAGGGTTTTGATGGTGATGCAGAGGAAATAGTTTCGGAAAGTGAGGATAACATTTCAGAGTCTGACACCGAGTTTGAAGAGGAGGATGAGCATCAGCCAGCTCCGAAACGTAAAAGAGCCTCAGGACTAGCCCTTCAGCAGCCAGGACAAGCCTGCGAGCAGCAAGCCCCAGGACCATCCCGTGAGCAGCCAGGACCAGGAACAACCTGCAAGCAGCCAGCCCCAGGAACAACCTGCAAGCAGCCAGCCCCAGGACCAACCCGCAAGCAGCCAGCCCCAGGACCATCCCGCAAGCAGCCAGCCCCAGGACCAACCCGCAAGCAGCCAGCCCCAGGAACAACCCGCAAGCAGTCAGCCCCAGAAACAACCCGCAAGCAGCCAGATGTAGGACCAGCCCGTCAGCCAAAAAGAAACGCTGTGAAGTGTGTGGACCCATGATGGACAGAAAAACACAATATACATGCAACCAGTGCAAAAAATACATATGCAATACACACACAGTGAGACTCTGCCCCTCATGTGTGGTATAGTCTGATATACGTATAATGGCTGTGTTCAAAGGCTTTAATGTGTTGTTCAGACAGATGTTATTGAGTATGTTTCAATTTCTAATGATGTTGATTATTTCCCAGTTATGCCTGTTTTATGAGGCATTTCCTTATTTTGTTGCATTTTAATACAAAAAGAAACAAAAACGAGTGGCACCTCTATTCATAAATGTGATTTAACAAAGGTAAAGGGATCAAATTTCACATGTGTTGTTTATATTACTTGCAATTGGGTTGAAGTAACCATTTGGTGACTATTTAAAAAAAAAGTTAGATTATGTTGAATTAAAAGGCCTAAAATGCAATGGGTCCACCAGACCCAGCAGCACCTCCTGTGTAACAAAAACACGAACACCCTATGAGGGTTAAATTCTCCTGCTTTACTATCAAGCAGCTATTCGAGAAAAGTCTTTCTGCAACACAACCTTCAGCAGCGTCTACTTGGCACCACGCCACCTCTTCAACCGATAGCCTCGTCATATTATTAAGTGTTTAAACCTGCGCTGAAAACCTGTTCATGCGGGAGCTTCTGCTGACAAAATTTTCTAGGGTTTTGCTCAGTCTAACAGGTATCCGTAGTGTAGTGGTTATCACGTTCGCCTAACATGTGAAAGGTCCCCGGTTCGAGACCGGGCGGAAACATGGTGACAGTATTTGTATTTAGCGCTCGCAGTTGAGAGCATCGACTATGAAAGTTAAACTCTATCTCTAGTTGTGAGAAGTTCTTAGGAGTGTCTGGGTGTCAACCTCCTTTCCTGATTTGCCTAGCGTTATTGTTCTCTCTTCTACGTGCACCTCTCTAGCATTGACTTCTGGGACTTTACAATTGAGGCCGAGCGTGCTAGCATTGTTCCCCGCTGTAGCAGATAGGATAATATGTTTCAAACATGTATGATATAACCACATACGTTCACACCTGACCACTCTGACCCTGGTTCCATTAAATGTTGTGAACGAGACTGGACGGTTGATGACGGGATTCTGATGGGTTGCCAGATTTACCGTGTATGTGTATCCGTAGTGTAGTGGTAATCACGTTCGCCTCACACGCGATAAGTCCCCGGTTCGAAATCGGGCGGAAACAGCATCACGTTTTTGAGGTATACAAAGTTAATGTTTAAATTCTCCTGCTTTACTATCAAGTAGCTATTCGTGAAGAGTCTATCTTGAACAGAACCTTCAGCAGCGTCTACTTGGCACCACGCCACCTCTTGAACTGATAGCCTCGTCATATTATTAAGTATTTAAACCAACGCGGAAAAGCTGTTCATGCGGGAGCTTCTGATGACAATATTTTCTAGGTTTTTTTTCAAACTCACAGGTACCGTAGTGTAGTGGTTATCACGTTCGTCTTACACGCGAAAGGTCCCCGGTTCAAGACCGGGCGGAAACAGCATGACTTACAACTTTAATGTTTAAATTCTCCTGCTTTACTATCAAGCATCTATTCGGGAAAATTCTGTCTGGAACAGGACCTTCAGCAGTGACGACTGGGCACCACGCCACCTCTTCAAACGATAGCCTCGTCATATTATTAAGTGTTTAAACCTGCGCTGAAAACATCTTCATGCGGGAGCTTCTGTTGACAACATTTTGATTACAAAATGTTCTAAGGTTTTGCCCAATCTAACAGGTTTCCTTAATATAGTGGTTATCACGTTCGCCTGACATGCAAAAGGTCCCCGGTTCGAAACCGAGCGGAAACAGTTTCGTTGTTTTGAGATATACAAAGTTAATGTTTAAATTCTCCTGCTTTACTATCAAGCAGCTATTCGAGCAAAGTCTTTCTGCAACACAACCTTCAGCAGTGTCTACTGGGCACCACGCCACCTCTTCAACCGATAGCCTCGTCATATTATTAAGTATTTAAACCTGCGCGGAAAACCTGTTCATGCGGGTGCTTCTGATGACAATATTTTCTAGTTTTTTTTTCAATCTCACAGGTTTCAGTAGTGTAGTGGTTATCACGTTTGACTATCACGCGAAAGGTCCCAGGTTCGAGACCGGGCGGAAACATGGTCAAAGTATTTGTATTTAGGGCTCGCAGTTGAGAGCATAGACTGTATGAAAGTTAAACTCTAACTCTCGTTGTGAGAAGTTCATAGGAGTGTCTGGGTGTCAACCTCCTTTCCTGTTTTGCCTAGCGTTACTGAGTCTTCTACGTTCATTATCCTAAACATCCATTCGCCCATCTGCTACCGCGGAGAACAATGCTAGCACGCTAGGCCTCAATTGTAAAGTCGTGACGACAGCGGCCAAAGCCCGCCATGACATGCTAATGGGATACGAACCGTCCATTGCACGCTAGACGATCCAGGATGAGACGTTTACCCCAGCAAGGATAAGGATAAACGTCTCATCCTGGATCGTCTAGCGTGCAATGGACGGTTCGTATCCCATTAGCATGTCATGGCGGGCTTTGGCCGCTGTCGTCACGACTTTACAATTGAGGCCTAGCGTGCTAGCATTGTTCTCCGCGGTAGCAGATGGGCGAATGGATGTTTAGGATAATATGGTTCAAATATGTATGATATAACCACTCACATTCACACCTGACCACTCTGACCCTAGTTCCATTAAATGTTGTGAACTAGACTGGACGGTAGATGACGGGATTCTGATGGGTTGCCAGGTTCTCCGTGCATGTGTTTCCGTAGTGTAGTGGTTATCACGTTCGCCTCACACGCGGAAGGTCCCCGGTTCGAAACCGGGCGGAAACAGTATTACAATTTTGATATCAACAAAGTTAATGTTTAAATTCTCCTGCTTTACTATCAAGCAGCTATTCGGGAAAAGTCTGTCTGGAACAGAACCTTCAGCAGCGTCTACTTGGCACCACGCCACCTCTTCAACCGATAGCCTCGTCATATTATTAAGTGTTTAAACCTGGGCTGAAAACCTGTTCATGCGGGAGCTTCTGCTGACACATTTTTCTAGGGTTTTGCTCAGTCTAACAGGTTTCCGTAGTGTAGTGGTTATCACGTTCGCCTAACACGTGGTTATCACCATGTTCGCCTAACATGGTGACAGTATTTGTATTTAGCGCTCGCAGTTGAGAGCATAGACTGTATGAAAGATAAACTCTAACCCTAGTTGGGAGAAGTTCTTAGGAGTGTCTGGGTGTCAACCTCCTTTCCTGATTTGCCTAGCGTTACTGAATCTTCTACGTGCACCTCTCTAGCATGGACTTCTGGGACTTTACAATTGAGGCCGAGCGTGCTAGCATTGTTCCCCGCTGTAGCAGATGGGCGAATGGATGTTTAGGATAATATGTTTCAAACATGTATGATATAACCACTTACATTCACACATGACCACTCTGACCCTGGTTCCATTAAATGTTGTGAACGCGACTGGACGGTTGATGACGGGATTATGATGGGTTGCCAGATTGTACGTGTATGTGTTTCCGTAGTGTAGTGGTTATGACGTTCGCCTCACATGCGAAAGGTCCCCGGTTCGAAACCGGGCGGAAACAGCATTACAATTTTGAGATCAACAAAGTTAATGTTTAAATTCTCCTGCTTTACTATCAAGCAGCTATTCGGGAAAAGTCTATCTGGAACAGAACCTTCAGCAGCGTGTACTTGGCACCACGCCACCTCTTCAACCGATAGCCTCGTCATATTATTAAGTATTTAAACCTGCGCGGAAAACCTGTTCATGCGGGTGCTTCTGATGACAATATTTTCTAGGTTTTTTTTCAATCTAACAGGTTTCAGTAGTGTAGTGGTTATCATGTTTGACTGTCTCGCGAAAGGTCCCAGGTTCGAGACCGGGCGGAAACATGGTGAAAGTATTTGTATTTAGCGCTCGCAGTTGAGAGCATAGACTGTATGAAAGATAAACTCTAACCCTAGTTGGGAGAAGTTCTTAGGAGTGTCTGGGTGTCAACCTCCTTTCCTGATTTGCCTAGCGTTACTGAATCTTCTACGTGCACCTCTCTAGCATGGACTTCTGGGACTTTACAATTGAGGCCGAGCGTGCTAGCATTGTTCCCCGCTGTAGCAGATGGGCGAATGGATGTTTAGGATAATATGTTTCAAACATGTATGATATAACCACTTACATTCACACCTGACCACTCTGACCCTGGTTCCATTAAATGTTGTGAACGAGACTGGACGGTTGATGACGGGATTCTGATGGGTTGCCAGATTTTCCATGTATGTGTTTCCGCAGTGTAGTGGTTATCACGTTCGCCTCACACGCGAAAGGTCCCTGGTTCGAAACCGGGTGGAAACAGCTTAACAGTTTTGAGGAATACAAAGTTAATGTTTAAATTCTCCTGCTTTACTATCAAGTAGCTATTCGTGAAGAGTCTATCTTGAACAGAACCTTCAGCAGCGTCTACTTGGCACCACGCCTCCTCTTGAACCGATAGCCTCTTCATATTATTAAGTATTTAAACCAATGCGGAAAAGCTGTTCATTTCTAGGTTTTTTTTCAATCTCACAGGTTTCCGTAGTGTAGTTGTTATCACGTTCGTCTTACACGCAAAAGGTCCCCGGTTCAAGACCGGGCGGAAACAGCATGACTTACAAATTTAATGTTTAAATTCTCCTGCTTTACTATCAAGCAGCTATTCGAGAAAAGTCTTTCTGGAACACAACCTTCAGCAGTGTCTACTGGGCACCACGCCACCTCTTCAACCGATAGCCTCGTCATATTATTAAGTATTTAAACCAATGCGGAAAAGCTGTTCATTTCTAGGTTTTTTTTCAATCTCACAGGTTTCCGTAGTGTAGTTGTTATCACGTTCGTCTTACACGCAAAAGGTCCCCGGTTCAAGACCGGGCGGAAACAGCATGACTTACAAATTTAATGTTTAAATTCTCCTGCTTTACTATCAAGCAGCTATTCGAGAAAAGTCTTTCTGGAACACAACCTTCAGCAGTGTCTACTGGGCACCACGCCACCTCTTCAACCGATAGCCTCGTCATATTATTAAGTATTTAAACCTGCGCGGAAAACCTGTTCATGCGGGTGCTTCTGATGACAATATTCTCTAGGTTTTTTTTCAATCTAACAGGTTTCAGTAGTGTAGTGGTTATCACGTTCGCCTTACACGCGAAAGGTCCCCGGTTCGAGACCGGGCGGAAACATGGTCAAAGTATTTGTATTTAGGGCTCGCAGTTGAGAGCATAGACTGTATGAAAGTTAAACTCTAACTCTAGTTGTGAGAAGTTCATAGGAGTGTCTGGGTGTCAACCACCTTTCCTGTTTTGCCTAGCGTTACTGAGTCTTCTACGTGCACCTCTCCAGCATGGACTGCTGGGGTAAACGTCTCATCCTGGATCGTCTAGCGTGCAATGGACGGTTCGTATCCCATTAGCATGTCATGGCGGGCTTTGGCCGCTGTCGTCACGATTTTACAATTGAGGCCTAGCGTGCTAGCATTGTTCTCCGCGGTAGTAGATGGGCGAATGGATGTTTAGGATAATATGGTTCAAATATGTATGATATAACCACTTACATTTACACCTGACCTCTCTGACCCTGGTTCCATTAAATGTTGTGAACTAGACTGGACGGTAGATGACGGGATTCTGATGGGTTGCCAGATTATTCATATATGTGTTTCTGTAGTGTAGTGGTTATCACGTTCGCCTCACACGCGTAAGGTCCCCGGTTCGAAACCGGGCGGAAACAGCATTACAATTGTGAGATCAACAAAGTTAATGTTTAAATTCTCCTGCTTTACTATCAAGCAGCTATTCGGGAAAAGTCTATCTGGAACAGAACCTTCAGCAGCGTCTACTTGGCACCACGCCACCTCTTCAACCGATAGCCTCGTCATATTATTAAGTGTTTAAACCTGCGCTGAAAACCTGTTCAGCTTCGGGAGCTTCTGCTGAGCTTCTGCTGACAAAATTTTCTAGGGTTTTGCTCAGTCTAACAGGTTTCCGTAGTGTAGTGGTTATCACGTTCGCCTCACACGCGAAAGGTCCCCGGTTCGAAATCGGGCGGAAACAGCATAACGGTTTTGAGGTATACAAAGTTAATGTTTATATTCTCCTGCTTTACTATCAAGTAGCTATTCGTGAAGAGTCTATCTTGAACAGAACCTTCAGGAGTGTCTACTGGGCACCACGCCACCTCTTCAACCGATAGCCTCGTCATATTATTAAGTATTTAAACCTGCGCGGAAAACCTGTTCATGCGGGTGCTTCTGATGACAATTTTTTCTAGGTTTTTTTTCAATCCCACAGGTTTCAGTAGTGTAGTGGTTATCACGTTTGACTATCACGCGAAAGGTCCCAGGTTCGAGACCGGGCGGAAACATGGTCAAAGTATTTGTATTTAGCGCTCGCAGTTGAGAGCATAGACTGTATGAAAGTTAAACTCTAACTCTAGTTGGGAGAAGTTCTTAGGAGTGTCTGGGTGTCAACCTCCTTTCCTGATTTGCCTAGCGTTACTGAATCTTCTACGTGCACCTCTCTAGCATGGACTTCTGGGACTTTACAATTGAGGCCGAGCGTGCTAGCATTGTTCCCCGCTGTAGCAGATGGGCGAATGGATGTTTAGGATAATATTTTTCAAACATGTATGATATAACCACTTACATTCACATCTTACCACTCTGACCCTGGTTCCATTAAATGTTGTGAACGAGACTGGACGGTTGATGACGGGATTCTGATGGGTTGCCAGATTTACTGTGTATGTGTTTCCGTAGTGTAGTGGTTATCACGTTCGCCTCACACGCGAAAGGTCACCGGTTCGAAATCGGGCGGAAACAGCATAACGGTTTTGAGGTATACAAAGTTAATGTTTATATTCTCCTGCTTTACTATCAAGTAGCTATTCGTGAAGAGTCTATCTTGAACAGAACCTTCAGCAGTGTCTACTGGGCACCACGCCACCTCTTCAACCGATAGCCTGGTCATATTATTAAGTATTTAAACCTGCGCGGAAAACCTGTTCATGCGGGTGCTTCTGATGACAATATTTTCTAGTTTTTTTTTCAATCTAACAGGTTTCAGTAGTGTAGTGGTTATCATGTTTGACTGTCTCGCGAAAGGTCCCAGGTTCGAGACCTGGCGGAAACATGGTGAAAGTATTTGTATTTGGCGCTCGCAGTTGAGAGCATAGACTGTATGAAAGTTAAACTCTAACTCTAGTTGGGAGAAGTTCTTAGGAGTGTCTGGGTGTCAACCTCCTTTCCTGATTTGCCTAGTGTTACTGAATCTTCCACGTGCACCTCTCTAGCATGGACTTCTGGGACTTTACAATTGAGGCCGAGCGTGCTAGCATTGTTCCCCGCTGTAGCAGATGGGCGAATGGATGTTTAGGATAATATGTTTCAAACATGTATGATATAACCACTTACATTCACACCTGACCACTCTGACCCTGGTTCCATTAAATGTTGTTAACGAGACTGGACGGTTGATGACGGGATTCTGATGGGTTGCCAGAATTACCTCGTATGTGTTTCCGTAGTGTAGTGGTTATCACGTTCGCCTCACACGCGAAAGGTCCCCGGTTCGAAACTGGGCGGAAACAGCATAATGGTTTTGAGGTATACAAAGTTAATGTTTATATTCTCCTGCTTTACTATCAAGTAGCTATTCGTGAAGAGTCTATCTTGAGCAGAACCTTCAGCAGCGTCTACTTGGCACCACGCCACCTCTTGAACCGATAGCCTCGTCATATTATTAAGTATTTAAACCAACGCGGAAAAGCTGTTCATGCGGGACCTTCTGATGACAATATTTTCTAGGGTTTTTTTTAATCTCACAGGTTTCCGTAGTGTAGTGGTTATCACGTTCGTCTTACACGCGAAAGGTCCCCGGTTCAAGACCGGGCGGAAACAGCATGACTTACAACTTTAATGTTTAATTTCTCCTGCTTTACTATCAAGCATCTATTCGGGAAAATTCTGTCTGGAACAGGACCTTCAGCAGTGACGACTGGGCACCACGCCGCCTCTTCAACCGATAGCCTCGTCATATTATTAAGTGTTTAAACCTGCGCTGAAAACATCTTCATGCGGGAGCTTCTGTTGACAACATTTTGATTACAACATTTTCTAAGGTTTTGCCCAAACTAACAGGTTTCAGTAATATAGTGGTTATCACGTTCGCCTGACATGCAAAAGGTCCCCGGTTCGAAACCGAGCGGAAACAGTTTCATTGTTTTGAGATATAAAAAGTTAATGTTTAAATTCTCCTGCTTTACTATCAAGCAGCTATTCGAGAAAAGTCTTTCTGCAACACAACCTTCAGCAGCGTCTACTTGGCACCACGCCACCTCTTCAACCGATAGCCTCGTCATATTATTAAGTGTTTAAACCTGCGCTGAAAACCTGTTCATGCGGGAGCTTCTGCTGACAAAATTTTCTAGGGTTTTGCTTAGTCTAACAGGTATCCGTAGTGTAGTGGTTATCACGTTCGCCTAACACGTGAAAGGTCCCCGGTTCGAGATCGGGCGGAAACATGGTGACAGTATTTGTATTTAGCGCTCGCAGTTGAGAGCATAGACTATGAAAGTTAAACTCTATCTCTAGTTGTGAGAAGTTCTTAGGAGTGTCTGGGTGTCAACCTCCTTTCCTGTTTTGCCTAGCGTTACTGAGTCTTCTACGTTCACCTCTCCAGCATGGACTGCTGGGGTAAACGTCTCATCCTGGATCGTCTAGCGTGCAATGGACGGTTCGTATCCCATTAGCATGTCATGGCGGGCTTTGGCCGCTGTCGTCACGACTTTACAATTGAGGCCTAGCGTGCTAGCATTGTTCTCCGCGGTAGCAGATGGGCGAATGGATGTTTAGGATAATATGGTTCAAATATGTATGATATAACCACTCACATTCACACCTGACCACTCTGACCCTAGTTCCATTAAATGTTGTGAACTAGACTGGACGGTAGATGACGGGATTCTGATGGGTTGCCAGGTTCTCCGTGCATGTGTTTCCGTAGTGTAGTGGTTATCACGTTCGCCTCACACGCGAAAGGTCCCCGGGCGGAAACAGTATTACAATTTTGATATCAACAAAGTTAATGTTTAAATTCTCCTGCTTTACTATCAAGCAGCTATTCGGGAAAAGTCTATCTGGAACAGAACCTTCAGCAGCGTCTACTTGGCACCACGCCACCTCTTCAACCGATAGCCTCGTCATATTATTAAGTGTTTAAACCTGCGCTGAAAACCTGTTCATGCGGGAGCTTCTGCTGACAAATTTTTCTAGGGTTTTGCTCAGTCTAACAGGTTTCCGTAGTGTAGTGGTTATCACGTTTGCCTAACACGCGAAAGGTCCCCGGTTCGAGACCAGGCGGAAACATGGTGAAAGTATTTGTGTTTAGCGCTCGCAGTTGAGAGCATAGACTGTATGAAAGATAAACTCTAACCCTAGTTGGGAGAAGTTCTTAGGGGTGTCTGGGTGTCAACCTCCTTTCCTGATTTGCCTAGCGTTACTGAATCTTCTACGTGCACCTCTCTAGCATGGACTTCTGGGACTTTACAATTGAGGCCGAGCGTGCTAGCATTGTTCCCCGCTGTAGCAGATGGGCGAATGGATGTTTAGGATAATATGTTTCAAACATGTATGATATAACCACTTACATTCACACCTGACCACTCTGACCCTGGTTCCATTAAATGTTGTGAACGAGACTGGACGGTTGATGACGGGATTCTGATGGGTTGCCAGATTATCCGTGTATGTGTTTCCGTAGTGCAGTGGTTATGACGTTCGCCTCACATGCGAAAGGTCCCCGGTTCGAAACCGGCCGGAAACAGCATTACAATTATGAGATCAACAAAGTTAATGTTTAAATTCTCCTGCTTTACTATCAAGCAGCTATTCGGGAAAAGTCTATCTGGAACAGAACCTTCAGCAGCGTGTACTTGGCACCACGCCACCTCTTCAACCGATAGCCTCGTCATATTATTAAGTATTTAAACCTGCGCGGAAAACCTGTTCATTTCTAGGTTTTTTTTCAATCTCACAGGTTTCCGTAGTGTAGTTGTTATCACGTTCGTCTTACATGCAAAAGGTCCCCGGTTCAAGACCGGGCGGAAACAGCATGACTTACAAATTTAATGTTTAAATTCTCCTGCTTTACTATCAAGCAGCTATTCGAGAAAAGTCTTTCTGGAACACAACCTTCAGCAGTGTCTACTGGGCACCACGCCACCTCTTCAACCGATAGCCTCGTCATATTATTAAGTATTTAAACCTGCGCGGAAAACCTGTTCATGCGGGTGCTTCTGATGACAATATTTTCTAGTTTTTTTTTCAATATAACAGGTTTCAGTAGTGTAGTGGTTATCATGTTTGACTGTCTCGCGAAAGGTCCCAGGTTCGAGACCGGGCGGAAACATGGTGAAAGTATTTGTATTTAGCGCTCGCAGTTGAGAGCATAGACTGTATGAAAGTTAAACTCTAACTCTAGTTGGGAGAAGTTCTTAGGAGTTTCTGGGTGTCAACCTCCTTTCCTGATTTGCCTAGCGTTACTGAATCTTCTACGTGCACCTCTCTAGCATGGACTTCTGGGACTTTACAATTGAGGCCGAGCGTGCTAGCATTGTTCCCCGCTGTAGCAGATGGGCGAATGGATGTTTAGGATAATATGTTTCAAACATGTATGATATAACCACTTAGATTCACACCTGACCACTCTGACCCTGGTTCCATTAAAGGTTGTGAACGAGACTGGACGGTTGATGACGGGATTCTGATGGGTTGCCAGATTATACGTATATGTGTTTCGGTAGTGTAGTGGTTATCACGTTTGCCTCACACGCGAAAGGTCCCCGGTTCGGAACCGGGCGGAAACAGCATTACAATTTTGAGATCAACAAAGTTAATGTTTAAATTCTCCTGCTTTACTATCAAGCAGCTGTTCGGGAAAAGTCTATCTGGAACAGAACCTTCAGCAGCGTGTACTTGGCACCACGCCACCCATTCAACCGATAGCTTCGTCATATTATTAAGTGTTTAAACCTGCGCTGAAAACCTGTTCATGCGGGAGCTTCTGCTGACAAAATTTTCTAGGGTTTTGCTCAGTCTAACAGGTTTCCGTAGTGTAGTGGTTATCACGTTCGCCTCACATGCGACAGGTCCCTGGTTCGAAACCGGGCGGAAACAGCATTACAATTTTGAGATCAACAAAGTTAATGTTTAAATTCTCCTGCTTTACTATCAAGCAGCTGTTCGGGAAAAGTCTATCTGGAACAGAACCTTCAGCAGCGTGTACTTGGCACCACGCCACTCATTCAACCGATAGCATCGTCATATTATTAAGTGTTTAAACCTGCGCTGAAAACCTGTTCATGCGGGAGCTTCTGCTGACAAAATTTTCTAGGGTTTTGCTCAGTCTAACAGGTTTCCGTAGTGTAGTGGTTATCACGTTCGCCTTACACGCGAAAGGTCCCCGGTTCGAGACCGGGCGGAAACATGGTCAAAGTATTTGTATTTAGCGCTCGCAGTTGAGAGCATAGACTGTATGAAAGTTAAACTCTATCTCTAGTTGTGAGAATTTCTTAGGAGTGTCTGGGTGTCAACCTCCTTTCCTGATTTGCCTAGCGTTACTGAGTCTTCTACGTTCACCTCTCTAGCATGGACTTCTGGGACTTTACAATTGAGGCCGAGCGTGCTAGCATTGTTCCCCGCTTCAGTAGATAGGATAATATGTTTCAAACATGTATGATACAACCACTTACATTCACACCTGACCACTCTGACCCTGGTTCCATTAAATGTTGTGAACGAGACTGGACGGTTGATGACGGGATTCTGATGGGTTGCCAGATTTACCATATATGTGTTTCCGTAGTGTAGTGGTTATCACGTTCGCCTCACACGCGAAAGGTCCCCGGTTCGAAATCGGGCGGAAACAGCATAACGGTTTTGAGGTATACAAAGTTAATGTTTATATTCTCCTGCTTTACTATCAAGTAGCTATTCGTGAAGAGTATATCTTGAACAGAACCTTCAGCATCGTCTACTTGGCACCACGCCACCTCTTGAACCGATAGCCTCTTCATATTATTAAGTATTTAAACCAATGCGGAAAAGCTGTTCATGCGGGAGCTTCTGATGACAATATTTCCTAGGGTTTTTTTCAATCTCACAGGTTTCCGTAGTGTATTTGTTATCACGTTCGTCTTACACGCAAAAGGTCCCCGGTTCAAGACCGGGCGGAAACAGCATGACTTACAAATTTAATGTTTAAATTCTCCTGCTTTACTATCAAGCAGCTATTCGAGAAAAGTCTTTCTGGAACACAACCTTCAGCAGTGTCTACTGGGCACCACGCCACCTCTTCAATTGATAGCCTTGTCATATTATTAAGTGTTTAAACCTGCACTGAAAACGTGTTCATGCGGGTGCTTCTGATGACAATATTTTCTAGTTTTTTTTTCAAACTCACAGGTTTCAGTAGTGTAGTGGTTATCACGTTTGACTAACACGCGAAAGTTCCCAGGTTCGAGTTCGGGCGGAAACATGGTCAAAGTATTTGTATTTAGGGCTCGCAGTTGAGAGCATAGACTGCATGAAAGTTAAACTCGAACTCTAGTTGTGAGAAGTTCTTAGAAGTGTCTGTCTCTCAACCTCCTTTTCTGTTTTGCCTAGTGTTAGTGTAGTAGCCCATAGAGAAAAAAAGTTTTCCCAAATGGACTGTCATTTGGACAAAGCCCCTCAGAAGTGTGGCCTGCAAGACCTAATGGTTCAGAATGTGGTGGAAAAACAGTTTTTGAGATAGGAAGGTCCTACCGCCCTGAAATTCGAATACCATATTCTAGGGCCTAAATGGGACCCCCGCACCGAAACTTGGCCCGGTCGGACCCCCGAGGGCAGGAAGGGCCCCCCCCGAAACTTGGCCCAGTCGACACCGAGTGCAGGAAGGTGGGGCCTGGACTTTCATAATCTTCGCTCGGTGAATGTAAAGGATATTTGGTCGGATGTTATGACGAAGAATCATAATGTGAATGGGAATATTTTATAAATGTCTTGATATCATCTTTCGTCTCAACACTTCTGCTGCAGCCGCTTAAAGTTTCACTCCGTGGACCTTAAAATATGAATCAATCCATTAGAAGTATGAAAATATCTTCCCGGTGGAGTAACGGGACAAAGAAGGTGTCCTTTGACATCTACGTTTCGAGGCAATTGCAACAGTGCCACACATGATCATATTTGAATATGTTTTGGGGTAGTAATTAGCTATCGATTTTGGAGGCCTTTATCAATAATAACCAGCTACAGATTTGCTTCCCGATGGAGATTTTTGACAAATTACATGTTATTTAGCATCTACACGTTAAGCTGAGTCCAATGAGATCAAGCTCGCCCTCTTGCTACACCGAGATCATGTCCTAGACCTAGGTGTACCATGTAAAATACATGTTACCATTTGCTTGAGTGTCATGCTTGGTGTCATTGGACTCAGCTCAACGTGTAGATGCTAAATAACATCATTTCTCACAAATTTCTATCGGGAAGCAAATTAATAGCTGCTCATTATTGATTAAGGCCTCCAATTTCGACAGCTAATTACTACCATTAAACATGTTCGAATATGCTCATGTGTGGCACCGTTGATGTTGAAGGACACCTTGAAGGACACCTTGTTCGCCCTCTTACGCCACCGGGAAGATATTTACATGCTTCTGATTGACCAATGAATTGATTCAGCTATTCCCCCAGAAGTCTGGGGTCAAAAGGTCAAAAGGAGACGGCACCACGCCGCTTATGAGACAAAAGTTAATGTGTATTTCTCTCATAACTTTTTGTCATTATTAAAGAGAGGCCTGATTCTCAGATATGCAGGTTGGATGGCTATGGTGTAGGTCTGGGAAGAACTTCAGGCCAAAATCTTGCAAGCGAGCCGCTGGGTGCAGGTGCAACGAGATGGAGCACTTGCTCATTTCCTGTAGGGCTGGAGCCACAAGTTGAAGCTTATGCATCATTTGAGACCCCCTTTGATAAAAGGGGGTCACCCCGCTATTTTACAGGGTTGGAACTAGGCCCTCTCGGATGCCATTTGTTTCACTACGACTTCTTTCAGCTGCACACCCCTCTTCCCCAACGAGATTACGGCTAATAAAACGCTTGAGGTGGCGTTTTGGAAAGAAAAAACTTAATTTTTTTTAGGACATGACATGAAGGTAATTATGAGCCTTCACTCGAAAAAAATAATACTGCACGTTACTTAATTCAATCAGTGCAGCATTTTTACACTTAAAAATATTGAGTTGATATGAAAGCTCTCAAATCAGTTCCACAAAACATGAGTAATGAGTAAATCCAAGTAATATTTTTAAGTACATCTGAATGAATTGACTTGGCTCAATTACCACATAAATTGAGTAAATGTAACTGAAATTATGTGTTAACCATATGGAAAACCTGAGTAGAAATCACTAATCAAATTCAGTTAATTTAATTTAATCCAAGTAATATTTTTAAGTACATCTGAATGAATTGACTTGGCTCAATTACCACATAAATTGAGTAAATGTAACTGAAATTATGTGTTAACCATATGGAAAACCTGAGTAGAAATCACTAATCAAATTCAGTAAATATAATTGAAAAACATTTGTAGGAGATAACTGCAAATTTGCTTATGATTTACTGATTTACTGTTGTTTTACCAACAGACTTTTTAATTTTATTAATATGATATATTATATATTTGAGGATATTTACTATAAACCAAAATGGAGAAGAGCTCACAAAACATGAAAGCTTTATTTTAAAACATTTTTCCAATTTTTTAACATTTCCAACAGATTTATTTAACATTAACAGCCAACTGCACTGTTGATGGGAGGGTTGAACTGCTTTAAAACTCTAAAAAAATGAAGCCTTATGCCTCACTGGAATGATTAAAAAAGAAAAGAAAAGAAAAGACATAAATGCAAAACGGAAATGTCACAGACTGGACACACTGGAAAAAGCCTTCTGTTGAACCAATTAAAAAAAACAAGGGTAATGGTTCACATCTATATTACATAACTTGAGCCAATGACAAATATATAGCTTACCTCAAACAATATTTCCTATGTTCGTAAAAACAAAATAATACAACTTGGCACCAAGTATAATTCTATTCTTTGAATGAAGTTAATACATTTAAATCGTATGTTAAATCCTAAACAAAAACATATTGATTCACTCCAACAATTGTTTCTCATTTAAGAAATACCTATCAGAAATAATTTGTTTTATCCAATCAAAAAGATTACAATTTAATCAAACAATTGTTTCTCATTTAAACATGAACATATTTTTGTATACATCATCATTTTTTCCCGCTCAGCGCACGCTGCTTCATGGCCTTGGGGTGCTTCTGCTGGAGAGTTGGAAGTCTCTGTTCCAGCATCAGCAGTGTCAAAGACACCTCGATACTCCGCTTGGTGAAGCCGGGGATCGAACAAACAACCTTCAGGTTACCAGCCAACCCGCTCTACCACCTGAGCTACTGCCGCCACACAATATTTATATTAACAATGTAAATCGCACAGTTAGGCCTACTCCAGACCTCCCTCCAGACACAGACAGGCTGTCCTAGCTCACAGAACCAGTGAGTCATCGTCACTCTGGTCAAGGCTCTCTACTGCAGGTTCAGCTGTAGGTGCTACCTTGAATGAATAAGCAGCTGATGTTCCAAAAAGCTTCAAAACATGATCAGGCAGCTGGTGCTCAAAGCAAGCATCACCTGACAGCTTTAATCCACTCTGCTTTAATCCATATCGGATGTATAGGATGGAGTTTAAGGTCTGCAAGGACATCCGGTTCCTGAGTTTGCTTTTTACCACCAGGACTGAGCTGAGTCTGAAAAAATATTTCTAAATTGAGCTCCTAATCAAATATAACAGTGTTTTAGGAAGAAAACAAAAAAAAAATATTTGGATTGAATGACAAAATTATTAATCAGTTGAATACACAACCTTAAAATTTTACATTTGTCAAAATTGATATTTCTTAATTGAGCTCCTAATTAAAAATATCTATATTTCACAGTATTTGGAAATAAAAAAAAGTTATTTTAAAAATAAAACAAAAAATGTTTATTTGAATTGAATTACAAAATAATAATCAGATGAAGTACGGCTTAAAACCCTTTTTCCAGTGCACAGACTGATCTCAGACTGTTCACAGAACACAGACTGGAATGGAATTCCAACTATATCAGCACAATGTTTTTCAGTCTTTGCACCTTTGTTGACAGGTTTCCAGCATCGACTTCAACAAGCATCTTTTGAAAAACTTCAAAAGTGTACTTTAGAGTGTTGGGGTACTATAGGTCCAAGGCATAAGTTAGCCCAAGCAAGTAGCAGCAGGCTCTGCTGAGATCCCCAAGGTGGTTGAGTACGATGGAACCCTCAATGATGATCCCTACATCCCTGACTTGTCCATTTTCATTGCGCACAACGTACAGAGCCATCATCTCTGCTGCCAGCTCTTCTTCCACACTGATGGCTGAATCATCAGAAGTCTGTGGACATTGTAAAGCAAAGTGGTTAGAGCAGGCAGAATATCACCAGAATAAAATAAATTACCATACAACATAAATAGGATATACAATATGTTTAGGTTTTCTATTATTTTGACTAGCATACAACAAATTGGAATGATATCAACAGACTGCAAATAACAATAATGATAACTAGAACATTTCCTCTGAGAAATTTTGATAGGGCCACGGGAGCTACGGCCGGTTTTGCCATCTTTGTCAACATGGGAATCAAACCCACAACCTTAAGATCAAGACAGAGCTGATCACACAGACATAATCATCTTTCTACAAGCACTGATATGAGAAGCTGTAGGCTAATCATATTAAGTTACCTGTATGTGTGTGTGTGTGTGTGTAACTGTAATCACATAAAGTTACCTGTGTGCTGGTGTTCGTTGTGTCTGTGCGTGTCTTTAATCACATAAGTGTGTGTGCGGGGGAGTGTGGGAAAGGACTGCGCGCATGTGTAATGTATGTGTATGGGATAATGTGTAGTTTGGAGGTTGTTATGGAGAATTACTCCCAACAGGATAAAATGGAACTGTCATAAACTGTATGGAGAACAGTGAAAGCCATTTCTTTTCATTGCACTCACCTCAAATTCCTTGATTAAGGCACCCACATCTTCTCCCAAGTGATCAATTAGACACCTGATGACAACTTCTCTAGTTTTCTCAATGGGAATTCCACTCTGTTAAGAAAAAAAAAAAACGAAACAGTTGGCAAAAATACACTAGTCACTTTCTATTAAAATGTATCATGAGAATGATAATAAAGACAGCATGAGGTATGTGATCTTGTGTTGAATGTTTGAGTACAGAGATAGTTAAAAAAACTGTGGTGACAACTTTTTTCACTAAGAGCAATTCACAAAGTATTTTAGGACTAAAAGTAGCACCTAAGTCTAGGAGAGCTTAAAAGTCCTCAAGAGGACTCCTAACTCAGTAAGACCTATTCACAAAGAATCTTAAAATGCCTGCGAGACGAAATGTTAGGGTATTCAATTTATTGTGGAGTTAATGCGCGATACAATAACATCCCCGACTAACAGGAATAATC
The DNA here is from genome assembly GCF_026213295.1 of Gadus chalcogrammus. NCBI lineage: Eukaryota > Metazoa > Chordata > Actinopteri > Gadiformes > Gadidae > Gadus > Gadus chalcogrammus. The sequence goes on along the minus strand of NW_026613505.1, from coordinate 157,990 downwards.
CGATTAGTCCCGAAATAAAATGTTATAAAAATTATAAATTATAAAAAAATATATATAACTTATAAAAAATAAAAATAATTGCGCCATCAAAAGACGAGGACGTGTTCGTCAATAGGGAGAAAGTGCATTCCATCAACACGCAGGTTGTTTTTGATGCAAATTTTAACATAGCCTACTGGATGTTGTTGCAAAGTGGCCTGGATCTTTAGCTACCCATGATTCGCGCATTTTAATGGTGAGCGGTCTGAGGCAGCTTTTTGAGATGTAGCCTACCAGTTGGGTGTCACTTGCTGGCTGACAGTGACTATCCATGCAAGACGTGGCTCTAGAAACCCTACCTCAATCCACAACCGGGAGCACAGTTAAAGTGTAAGATGTAAGTGATTACGCAGATTACGTATAGTCCTATGCGTAAAACACATCGTATTGGCTCTTTGCGAGCACACAAACATACACGAAATGTTGTGGAGAGAGGAATTGGGCAGATGAAACGTCGGTTTCATGTCCTCCACGGCGAAATACGCCTCACCCCAGAGAGGGCAAGCACAGTAATCACTGTATGTGCCATTCTACACAACCTCTGCAAGCGGAGGAACATTCCACAGCCGGACGATGATGATGATGATGATGATGATGATGATGATGATGGCGATCAACATTACAAGGAATTTGGCCGTGTGGAACCGAGTGGACAGGCATTTAGGGATCACTTTGAAAACACATTTTAGGTAAACACCTTGGCACAAATCAGTCAACACTTGGGTAGTTCGTAACATTTATAAAGTAGAATGTTTCTGAAACAGTTTGCGTGTCTGACAACGCGTTTGAAAAAACTATGCTTCGCCTCGAAGCGCATGGTCCAGACACAAACCAAAGGTCCAAAGCATTTTATCAGGTCTGGATAATGTTCCAAAAAATGGAACTTAGGAGTTAACTTAAAGTCAGGAAAGTCTTCCAAAAGTCTGTGGCGATGTTCAGAAATCAATTTATCGAGATAACTAATACTGTCCTCTGTATGAATAGGGGATACCATGAGTTCAGTAATGTATTTTAAAGTCAAGAGGACTTGCCATGCAGGTTCATCGAGTGGCACCTTTGCACCAATTATAAATTGTAATAATCTTAGTAATGTCCAATTCTCATGTGCGTTTCCGCCGATAGATCTGCGAGAAGAAAGATTAAGTGGGACAGGTTGAGGGCGGTCAGTTTTGTCAGTCCAATTATACGGAAACTCTTTAATTAAACTGTTCAGTTGTGACAGAGTGAAATACTTCTTCTTTACAAACAGTTTAAAACACAGTGCCAACTCCAATGGTATTAGACCTTCCAAAAGGTCATTGAGCACATCCGGAGGGTAGCCTGTCACGAAATGGAAATACTTCAATTTTTCTGTTCAGGGACAAACCTTCTTTACACCGTAACAATGTACTAGGTCTGGGTTTTCCTTTACAGACTGAACATGAGAAGCATAGTTCTCCTTAGTTCTTTGAGGAAAAAATCCAGAATGGACCTCTTTTTGTTGGTAGTCTGAGTGGTCCCCGATACAAAATCTACAGACGTAATGCCCAGTAAAACTTTCCACCAGGCCACTCAAAGAATGAGCTCCAAGGTTATCTGCCGAAACACAAAAAACTGTTCCCCTGATATTCTTACCAATGGCTGGGAAAAAAAATGCCTTCTTCCTCTAACGTAGCCAGGTCAGTCAAGACAGGCTCCAGGACAGTTTCATAGCCATATTTCTTTACATCAACAGCTTTGCAAAGAAGTGCCAAATTAATTGTTGTTAATTCGGACCTCAATTCTGATGGCACGTCTGCAAGTACCCAATATACGGCAGTCATTCCTTCCTTGACGGTTTGGGATATTCTGAGAAACCGGGCGGGAATGGCCATACTGACGACGGGCATGGCACAGCCGATTGAACTGACCTTCAACCTGACCGTAAGTCAGGTTGAGTGAAATTCTTAGCTCTCCATCTTTATGAAATTAATTTAATTTAAAATGTTGACCATCTTTAAAGGATGAAAGGTGTGACCCACTGCCTGAATGTCTTGTCAGTATATTATTTACAATATCTTTATTGTTTAGCAGTTGCTGTAAAGATTCTAAGATGGGCACGTATTGAAAGGTAGCACTGTCGAGTGGATCTAATACATATTCAACTGGCTGAATAAAACGGAAGTTTTCTTTAAAGTATTTACCCCTCTGGTACTTAGAATGAAAAGGACCATCAGGACCAAAGGCTTTAGTTAGAGGATTACAGAGTTGTACTTATTCTACTAACTCACTAATAACACTTTCGTCAACAGTGCAGTTATTCTTTGCCAGAATGTTTCTCACTAAATTTGGAATGTATTGAGATAAAGATGCACATATAAACTGGAGCTGTTCCACCAAGTCATCTAAACATTTACCTGTGACATTATAAATGCTTTCTAACTTTAACAAGAGAGCACCAATTATTTCCTCATATGCACCGGTTTGTTCTTCGCAATCCAAATCTGCAGTAGGATCGAACTCAACATCATCAATTGATTCCAGTGAGGAAGTATGGCTTCCATTCTGTTGAACACTGGTAGAAAGTTTTACAATCACATCAGCCTTGAAGTCATCACACGAGTGAGATTGGTGCTTTCGACTTCTGTGAGTAGCATAAGTGCCATATATGTTTGTTTTAAACTCACAGCCATCAAACACACACACTATTGTTTCTAGCCTTTTAAGATGAGAATTGATGTGATGAAAATAATCTTTAGTATTTGGAAATTTGGAGTCACAGATTTTACATTTGAAGGCTATCACATTTTGTTGACTTTCAGTTTCCTCTGATTTGTGAGCTCTGGTCAAGTGTGAACGCAGGCTACTCCAAGATTTAAAGGAACATGAACAGTTCAAATGAATACAGGGCAGCAAATGTCCACAGCCAAAATGTCCATGTCTCAGTCTATAGCAGAGGTCTTCAACAGGGGGTCCGCGACCCCTAGGGGGTCCGCGGAGGTACTGCAGGGGGGTCGCAAAAGTTTTGGTAGATAGACATTTGTTTTATATTCCCCCCCCCCGCAATTTCTTCCACAAATTGAAATGCCTTTAAATACACATTAACATGATTCCAACACACTGTGTATTGTGTATTTAACACTAGGAACGCCGGGCCATTTTTACTTACTACTAGCGCCACAGAGGGGTCAAATGACCCCTAAGTCATTTGAATGAGAGGCTGTGCATTGGCACATAATGATCAATAGGTGGCGCCAATGAGCTACGACCGCGCGAGCGCCACATGTGTGTGTGGGTCGCAAGCCTAGTCCTCACGATTTTGGTCATTTAATTCTCATTTAATTCTTGCCGTCGGCTTTCAAGTTTTGGTGACATTTTTATGTATTTGATTTTAATGAAAGCCCAGCAGGAGAGAGCTTTTCTCTGCCTGCTCCTTCAATTAAGAAGAAGGAGGACAGCAAAGCAACGTCAGTTTCTCGTCTGGTCTTTATATCTAGGCCTACCCCTTTCTCCTGCCGCAAACAATACGTATTTGGATGAGAGTGCGCAGCCAAGACTGTTGGTAGAGAGAGAGTGCTGTTATGTAAGCGGATAATGTACAGAACGCCGGTCATTATCTGAAAAATAAGCCCCGACAGGGCGAACCGGACCCTGACGCGAAGCGGAGGTGTCTTGCTTCGCCCTGAAGGGTATTACTTTCGATAATGACCGGCGACGTTCTATTATCCCGCTTATTACACGGCTATTTGCAAAAACGAAAATGTATCTTCACACGGTGTGCCTTTTTTTATTTTTTTATTTTTACCATTCGTAGTGAAAGCAGAGAAATATTCCGCCAAAGACCTTGACGTCACTCGCCAGGGTTGATAAATTACCGGACTGCAGAGTGATAAGAAAGACGTGAATGAGGCAAAAAATCGACTTTCCTTGAAAGCGGTCGATGTGCATAAAAGTAGCCTATAGGCCGACGCCGACCAATTGCGAACTACTGAAGCTGCTTATGCCATCTCTAGGTTAAAAAATAGCCGCACCCACCCCAAACCGAGAGAGAATTGTATTCCGATTGAGGCGTATATATGATCCTTTTCTATTCCGATGAGCTGTTCTTCCACTTCTAATTGTCTCAGTATTTAATGCAAGATAGCAGGTATGTACATTCCTTATTTCTCTGCTGATCAACACTAGGAATGGTAACTAATACATTGTAAAAAGACACACTGTGTTAAAGGCACCCAGTGCAACTTTCGAGGCTTAAAAAGAAACATTCAATTTCTAGTCTTTTTTACACGTAGTAAGTTTCAATAACTCCATACCATTACATACCGACATTTAAGCAGCAAAGATGAGACGTCGTTGTGTGGTGAGAACTGATACAAAATCGATAACAACAACAATGCCGCCATTTTCTTTATTTTTTGTAACCTACAATAAATAAAGCAGGCTTCCAGTCAATGGAAAAATGGCTTCTCCCCACCGGCGATTGTTGTTGTTTTATATCAGTTCTCACCACACAACGACGTCTCATCTTTGCTCCTTGAATGTCGATATGTAATGGTATGGAGTTATTGAAACTTACTACGCGTAAAAAAGACTAGAAATTGAATGTTTATTTTTCATTGAATGTTTACATAAAGTTGCACTGGGTGCCTTTAAGTTATTTTTTCGTTTTGGCAAGTAGCCGTGTAATTCGCTCCATGCACAATATGGCGACCGTTGGCGTTCTGATCTGAGTAAACGCGCGAGCACTTACGGTCTAATCATCTGCAGCCCTTTGCACCAATAGAACGTAAGTTCCAACTTAGGCTACGATGGACGTAAATTGCCCCTACGTTCGACTTTACACTCTACTAAAAAAATAGCAGTTGCACCAAGCAGATAGTTTCAACGTAACGCTAAGTTCTAACTTATATTTTACACCTCCCCACTAGTTGGTGTAAGTTCCATCTTATGCGTAAAGACCGCTAAATACGTTAAAAGATGGCTATTCGTTTCAGGGGCACTCCATGGTATAATTTTCTAAATGCCCTGTCCATAACGACAATACAATTCCTTCTATTTTCTTAATCCTACAACATTTGGCTAAAATGATTGTAATACCTCATAAGATAGGTAATGCACTTGATCTAGATGCAATTTGATGTATCTCACTACCTACGTTAACTAACGTTAGCTGCACAAGCTAAGCTATCTAGTGTGTATATAAAAGACAGCCTGGCGGCAGTGCATTTCTTTTAAGAAATTGTAAGTTTTTAATTTTACATTTATGTGTTACAAAGGGAATTCTCCTCTCTCCCTCTGCATAGCAAAGTTTATTCTTCATATAAATCTCATACCACTTTCAAAATTATGATTGGCATCGCACCTCATGGTGCAGCCAACAGCTAACCGCAGCATGAAGGAGCTAGCGTGGCTGGATAACCAAACAAAACTCTACAGACGCTTGCCTCACGGATGTAATACCAAATGAAAAGATGCGGTCCGAACCACAAACTCACAACCAACTGATATTTCATGCTTATGTCTGGCTTCTGTGACTAAGAAGGCTTATTGTCAAATATGCATTTGTACAGAATTACTTACGGTCAGGTTGAAGGTCAGTTCAATCGGCTGTGCCGTGCCCGTCGTCAGTATGGCCATTCCCGCCCGCTTTCTCCGAATATCCCAAACCGTCAAGGAAGGAATGACGTCAGATCCGCTCTGTTTACTTGATTTTTTTAAGTTGTTAGTTTCGTCACCAATATAATTGAGTTGACTTCTTTAATAATTGCACTTATTAAAACTAATTGATATTTGTAGTGTATTCTCAATTTTTTTTTTGGAAATGTACACATATTATTACAAATGATTTAAACCATTTAGGGCCCTATCTTGCATCCGGCGCAAGTGACTTAGTCACTGGCGCATGTGTCGTTGCTAGTTTACAACTGGCGCAGAGCGCTCTTTTGCCACCTGCGCCACTCGCCGGTAAATTAGGGAATGATCTTGCGCCCCAAGGGGCGGCTCGGCGGAAGGAGGAGGCGTGTTCTGGCGCAAACGGTATTTTGAAGTTTCTGGAAACCATTGCGCTAATGACCAGGAAATACCTGGTTTAAAGTCAGTGGCGCGTTGTTCAGACGCTATTTTAAGGGCGCATGCCTACATGCGCATGCGATGCATACGGATTGCTTGTGCACCTCGCGCATACACTTTGCTTCTCTCATCTACACGGACAGCAGTTCCCATTTTTGCAAACCATACATAATTACAAGGACAATAAAATATTACCACACAAGGAAAATCATTGAGGTGTCCATAAAGATAAAATAAATAGGCATAAATCTAGCGTACACATTTACCCAAATTATTCACGCGAATAGTAGCAGGCGTAATGACGGATCAAATTAACCTGGTTGACCAATAGTGGCAAGAGACACATGTATATAAGGAATGGACACCTGTCAAAGTGGGTTGTCCGTCAAGAATCAGGAACCACAATTCTGAAGACTGCGAAATCACCTTCTGTAAGTCCATTTAAAACCTTACTCTGCAACTTACCAGTTAAGTTGAGGTTACTCATAATTTTTCTATTGCACAGTGGAATGGAATACGTCTTGGGACAGAGGATCAGACGGCAAAGGGAGAGGGTCTACCGGCCCAGACACACCTATCTCTCCCTGAGTGAGGAGGAATGCAGGCGTAAGCTACGCCTGACCCGTCAGGCTGTCACCGACATCTGTCATCTCCTGGCAGATGAGCTGGGGACTGATGCACGCTGTCCCTATGCCCTCCCCGTTGCAGTGAAAATTACAGCGGCAATGCATTTCTATGCATCTGGGTCGTTCCAGCATCCCCTTAGTTGTATTGAACGCATTTCACAATCGGCAGTAAGTTCGGCTATACATGCAGTTACGTCAGGTCTAGTCCAACATGCTGGGGAATACATCAAATTCCCCGTTACACCTGACAGCCAGGAAAGAACTAAGCAGGAGTTTTGGACCAAGTATGGGTTCCCTGGCGTCCTTGGTGCTATAGACTGCACCCATGTGCAGCTACGTGCCCCATCACTAAACGCACTCACATACATAAACCGGAAGGGAACTCATTCAATTAACATCCAAGTAATTTCCGATGCTAATTGTCGAATAAATCATGTCTTTGCCAATTACCCTGGCTCAAGCCATGAATCCTTCATATTGGCAAACTCGACCATTCCTGCCATATTCGAGGGGAATCCTCCCTTGGATGGGTGGCTGTTGGGGGACAACGGCTATCCGTTGAAGACATGGCTCATGACCCCATTTCTTATGCCAGCAACAGTGCGCGAAATGGCATTCAACAGGAAAGACACACAAACACGCAGTGTAATTGAACGTACTTTCGGGATTCTGAAAATGCGCTTCAGGTGTTTGGATAGGTCAGGTGGTACTTTACAGTATGGTCCTCAAAAAGTCGGAGCATTCTTTGTGGCATGTTGTGTTTTACACAACATTGCCATGAATCATGGATGTGTCGATGACATTAACGAGGATAGATTAGAGGACTTAATGAGACGTGATGCTGAACTGCATGTGCCGATGCCATTACGTCCAAATGCCCCAGCAGCAGCACGGGAGAGGAGAGCTCATCTGTCAGAGGAGCTGCATCGTATATAGTGAGGTAAGCAAACTAATGACATCTCCGCTCTATTGTTTAGCATTGTACAAATATTACCATGCATTCATAACCTTGTGAGTCAGAGAAAGTGAGCCCAAAACATCGGAAAGTATAGTATGTCCTTGAGAAATTTTTTATTCGGTTTGTCCAAATGTTAGGCGTAAATGAAAAAAAAAAATACAAAACGAAAAATGAAAAGTTGCAAAGATTTGAAGGAAAAAATATTTATTTTCTCCCTCCTCTGTAAGGCCTTTTACGCGGCCTGCCTCGGCGGGATCCAACAAATGAGGGTCCGGGAGTGGCGACGCTGGATGTGCTCCTGGTGGAGAAGGTGGACGGAGATGGAATGGGGGGAGGAAGGGGCACAACAGGGGGAGGAAGGGGCACAACAGGGGGAGGAAGGGGCACAACAGGGGGGGGGAAAGGGGCACAACAGTGGGAGGAAGGGGCACAACAGGGGGAGGAAGGGGCACAACAGGGGGAGGAAGGGGCACAACAGTGGGAGGAAGGGGCACAACAGGGGGAGGAAGGGACACAACAGGGGGAGGAAGGGGCACAACACGGGGAGGAAGGGGCACAACAGGGGGAGGAAGGGACACAACAGGGGGAGGAGGTGGGTTGTTTGGGGGCCATGCACGTTCCATTGCTGTCGCAATCCGGTCCAAACTTGAGGCGATGCGCCCGAGAGGCCGCAGCAACATCGCCACCCGGTCCAGACGGGTGTTGGTGTTTCGCCGCATCCCGGCCAGCTCCCGCTCCAGCATGTCGAACCCGGTTTGCTGGAGCTGCAGGAACGGGTGGTCCTGCGGTCTCATGCTGCTGCTGCTGCCACGGGGTCTTGCTTGAGGGCGCCGCGCGGCTCCCTCAGCTGCCCCGTGCGCGCTGGTCCCGAGGCCAGTGTCTTCTTCCTGAGAAGCTACGTGACATTGTTTTGATTTATTTTATGGCTGTGTTACATTTATTAAATGTCAAAAATGATTAACTTTATTTATGTACCTTGGGGTTGGACAGCTGGTGCATCGGGTTGGGTGCCGACCTCTAAGCCCCCAAAACCCTCAACACTGTCAGCGGTCAGTGTTGACCCAGCGATATCCTCTGCTGGCGTGAGGTCCTGGTAACTGCCAGATCCTCCTCCAGTCTTTTGACATGCTTTCAGGTTGGCCGCAAGCTTGGCCTTTCCTCTTCTCCTGACGTTGTTGTATCGCTTACGGCAATGGTGAGATGTCCTATTTTGTCCAGCTGCTGAAACAATTACGGCGATTTCCTCCCAAGCCGCTTTCACGGAAGCAATTTTGGGTGGGTTTCTCTCATCCAAGAATATATAATATAAAGCCAACTCGCGTTCTTTGACTGCTCTGACAAGCACATCGGTATCTTCTGTGGTGAACCTTTCATTGCGTGCGCCTGGCAAACCCGTCATCATAATAGCAATCCGCCATGGAACATGCGCCGATCGTTCTTAAATGGGATGCGAGAAAACGCTCTGATTGGTTCATTGCACGTTACGCCCAAACCACACCTACGGGTAATTAGGCTGCTTCAGACCAACCCTTTTGACACTTGCGCCGCGGCGGAAGTGTCATTTATCCGCCTGTAAAATAGCGATAGCGCCGTAGAACCGCCCACAAAGCTACTTGCGCTTTGCGCTTTCCCACTTGCGTTTCAGACCATTAAAATAGGGCCCTTAATCTGTGAGTCAAGTATTCATTTATTTTGGTGAAGTAAACTTAATGTTTATATGGATATTTTACAGAAATATTCATGCTGGAAGTATACTCATGCATTTTGATGTAGTCAACTCAAATACTCTTAATGATGATATTCAACATTTTTATTAAATATTATTGTCACATTTACTGGCTCCCTGAATAATTTTTTAGAGTGTTTGATTGATATCCAGAAATTTTTTGCGGAGACACAATCCTATTCCCCACTTTTATTGGAGTGTATGGCGATATCTACTTCTGGGCCACATGAAATGACGGACCCCCGTCCACAGCCAGCTTAAACAGCTGCAATACCAGGCTTGGCCTCTGAGCACTGGTGGATTGCGTAAGTATGCGTCGCTCCTGGGGAGTAGGGTCTATCTGCAGCCGGAGCCACTTGCCAAACACGCCGATTGCTCTGCCAGACACGCCCATTGCTCTGCCAAACACACCCATTGCCAAACACGCCCATTGCTCGTTCAATGGTGGCCATTAAGGATGAGTCGGTCACGACCATGGTCGCGACCGATTCGTTCACGACCATGGTCGCGACCGATTCGTTCACAACGAACGAATCCCGAACGTGAACGACAAGAACTGGTTCCCCAAAACAAGAGAACTGGTTCTTTGATTCCTTTTTTTTAACATAAAACAAAAATATGGTCACGTAAATAAAATATACAAACGAACAGAGCTTCGTCTCCCCGCGACCTTATATTGATTGAGTCTACAACGTTCTCAAAGATTCAGCCAATGAGAGGTAGCAATGGTGTTGCTATGGCACCTGGGTAAACAAATGACAAGGTTAACTAATGATCGCTGTAGGCTTCAATATCATGCAAGCACTTCATACGTTTTATTTTTATTTTGTTGTACAACACGCATGCTTTAATAAAGTATTGTTTTACCTACCATTACGAGTCTTTTTTGGTCTAATATTAATAAGCAGTGCTTAGAGCTACTTGGAAGACGTCATTTAATTCTTACTGCACCGCTTTATGTATTAAGGATATTTATGAAAAAAGGCTTATATATGCTTAATATTTACACTTAACCTGGGTAATTTTGCCAGAAGATTAGAAAGTCAAAGTAGTAGGCTACATGCATGCATGTTGAACATTTATTTAATAATTTTATTGACCAACAATATCCCGTCACACTTGATATGGGCCGAGTTGTTCGGCGCCAAACTTAAAGGAGAAAGGGGGGGGGGGGGGGGCCGGGGGGTCTTGAAGTCTATAACCCAAGCAACCATGTAAATCCTTCCACTGTCAAACATATTTTGCTCGAATATGCACGCTTTCTCTGTCTGACGTATCTTGGGTCATGCCATTCGACGTGGGGCCACTCATATATCCCCCTACATTTCCGAAAATAGACTTGACCTGTTTGGCAGAGCAACGGGCGTTTCTGGCAAGTGGCTCCGGCTGCAGATAGACATACTTGGCATAGGGCGCTCATATGACGTTAAGCATTTCCTGGCGCATAATGTGACGCTTCAGAACCTACAACCCTGCTTCCCCCCGTTGACACGACAACACATAACCAGCGTTTTCAGAAATCTCCACTTTGGCCGGAGTTTTTAGAAATTATCGTTTTCTGTGACAAAAACTGCGTTTTCGTGTAAATGAGAGGCCAAACCGCGTGGAAATATCTGCGTTTTCCCATTCGTGTAAACAGGGCTTCAGAATCTCAATTTTGTTCAATGAGGGCTTTCATCAGGGGGCGGGGCGGGCCGATTGATCATGTCAATCCAAATGGGACGCGGACGCAGGTTAAGGGCACGCCCACCAACAAGAAAAAATGCAACTCAGGTCAAACTGCCTTCAGCACAAGACGGAGGAAAGCACGACTCGTACGGCTAAGAACAGGAATGCAGCTACAATAAAGACTGGGAAACAATCTTTCCCTCGGTGAAACGAGTGCAAGGCGAGTCTGGTAAAGTTTTGTGTGAAGTTTGCTTGAGTCATTTTTCCATTTCACGGTGAATACGACGTGAAACGACACAGACAATGCGGTGACAATTGCTGTGCCTACTCTTTGTCTCTGTCTCTCTGTCTCTGTCTCTGTTGCTCTTTCCTCTCTTTCTCTCTCTCGCTCTCTGTGTGTGTGTGTTATTGTCAAAGTTCCAATAAATCTCAAATCGGAAAACATTTATTGGTTTGCTTTTTTTATTAACAATACTTGTACTTTTAATTTCCATGCTCAAGTACATATAATATCAGAAAATTACCTTTGATACTTAAGTGCATTTAATATCAGATAGTGGAAGACTTTTACTCAAGTCGTAATCTATTGGGGGCCTTTTACTTTTACCAGGGCCCTTTTCTGGGAAGACTCATGGCTTTCAGGTTCTTCTTCCACCACCTGCTATTGTTGTGTGTGTGTGCACTCACACACGTGTGTGTCATAGAGTGTGTGTCTGCCACCAAGTATAAGACATACGCATACATCTATAAAAAGACACAAGAGGATGAAGATTTTGGCAAACATATTTCTTTTTTTCTTTTTTACTTAGATCTTTATTGACAGTTTTTCACAGTAACATGACAACATTATATCAACATCAACAAATGGAATGGCAATAGAAATAATATAAAAATTTAATAAAACAAGAAAGAAAAACAAAAAACAAGAAAACGTGGACGAGTGATGTGCCCTCCACATATCATGCCAATCTTCATCTGAAATTTGTACATTGAGTTATTTTTCCCATTTCGTCTTGATATATTTAGTTGAATGTTTGTCGTTAGTATTCAAACCTCTTACATTGCCGAAATTATTCTTATGTTACTTTCCTGATATGCTTTTATTATGATTTGGATGACACCGTTCACCTCCTTGGGAGAATCTGACCCGATTTCCCTTTTGAAATAGTCCCTCATTTGAAGGTATCTATAGTATTCATGAGCTTCATATTTTCTTCTTATATTTTCAAAACCCTCCAGCCTCCCGTCTTTTACCAAAACACACCAAGTTGTTATTCCCTTTGTTACCCAATGCTTGAATCCTGGATCATACAATGCAGGTTTTAAATTTATATCATGTGCTACCCATTTTAATATATTAATGTCATTCTGAATCTTATATACTTTCAAAATTTTAAACTATAGACCTAGCGTGTGTACTGTTGTTCGGTCCATTTTATTTTTTAGTTCTTTGTATAGTTTGTTATCTCCACTGAAATGTTGAATTGGAATTTGGTTTACTTCTCTTTCTATGTCTTTCCATTTTGCTCTAAAATCTGACCTACACCAACAGTACACAGGTCTCAATTGAGCAGCATAATAGTATTCCTTTAATTTTGGAAGACCCATACCTCCTCTCTCTTTCCTTAGCTGAAGAGTTTTGTATCTGACTCTATGTCTTTTGCCCCCCCAGACAAATCTGGAAATCATTCTGTCCCAATTAGCAAATTGACCCCTGGGGACCTCTTTTGGTAAAGATTGGAATAGATAGAGAAATCTGGGCAATATATTAAGCTTAACTCTCTCAATTCTTGAGTTTAGATCAAGTGGGAGGTTAGACCATCTGGCTATATCTTTTTTTATTTCTTGATCTAAATTGTTATAACTTGCTTTATATAGGTCGGTGGAGTTTTTAGTGATCGTAACGCCCAAATATTGAATTGACTTTAGGTTCCACTTAAGATCATATATTTCCATGATCTCTTTTGGTGGGGTATAATTAAACGATAAAATCTGTGTTTTGGAAACATTAATTTTATATCCTGACATATGGCCATACGTGTGTAGTAGCTTCATCAAATTAGGGAGCGACGTGTTGGGTTGATCGAGGAAAGCTATTAAATCATCAGCAAAAAGTCCCAATTTATGTTCTATACCCTAAATCGTGACCCCTTTAACCCATTTAGGCCTAAAGCGCCTGGAAAAAATGCCTGTAAAACCTATAGGCGATTTCAGAAAAGCCCCCAAAACCTGAAGTTTTTCTAGAAATTCAGCAATTGTGTCAAAGCCTACTAAGTTACTGATTTCTCAGCCCCTGTAACAGATAGGAACACAATTCAAAAAGTATTTGAGAGCTGACACCTGTGGCTTTCATGGGAAATTTGAGTTTTTATTTACAAATATTTACAATATTTACATACAGGTAAAAAAGTAAAAGAATATGTAAAAGTGCAGGAACAGCACAAAACAGTAAAATAATAAAGTATAATAAAGTGAAATAAGTATATAAGAAAGTAATAAAGTATATAATAACAAACATGGGAAGGGGAACAGACTGGGACTAAAACTGTAAACAGTCTGCGTTTTAAATTACATGCACTTGTATGTGATGACTACTGAATAAAAGTATTATGCATAATACAAATACAATTGCATTCCATCCTAAGAAGTAGCGTAATTAAAAGATACAGGCTATAATTTGGGAATGTATAGTAGCCTAGGCCTTATTGTTCTGGAGATCGCAGTTAGGTGTGAAATTCCAAAGAAGCTCTATTCTTTGGAAGAGCCTTGAACATCCTGCATACGTCGTTGCCTTGTTACGCCACTGGTGACAATCCAGAGAAGCTTATCTGGTTTTACGGGTGCTTTACGCATCTCCGGGACAGTAATACATCTCTTACATATAAACTGTCGTAATTTCTTATTACAGCATCATCACAATCAATAAGTATTACTATTGATAAGTATAAGTGACATTCCAGAGAAGCTTATCTGGTTTTACGCACCCGGGTGCTTTACGCATCTCCGGGACAGTAATACATCTCTTACATATTAACTGTAGTAATTACTTATTACAGCATCATCCCAATCAATAAGTATTACTATTGTCCTTGCCTCCAGCTGGCCGCAAATCTGTCCCGGGACATATTTCTGGCGAATTGCGTCCGAAAGAGATTCTTACTCTGTCGCCAGTAATCTCTTCGCACCGGCAACACAAGCAGCCCCATTCCCATAGCCCCATTCCATACTTCTTCTTCCTCGTCTTCATTCACGAACATGTGCCTTAACCATAATTCCCGGTCAATCGGTTCGTATTCGTCATCAAAGTACTCGGCCTCATCAACATCTTCGAAGCCGAGAAACTCCTCGAAATCGCTACCGGCAGAAAAGTCTTCAGTCTCAAATTCCGCCATACTTGCTTGAAGAAATTTCTGAACTAAACTCACGAGGAACAAGTTGACACCTATATGTGTCTATTTTGATGCATTTCATTGGCCCAGAGGCCGACACTTTGGGCAAAAACCCCCCTTATACAGAAAAACGACGCAAACGCTTTCCCGTCCTTAAAGGTAGAATGACGCAACAGCGCCCCCGGCTTTAAAGGTAGAACAGCGGCAATGCTTTCCCGGCTTAAATGGGTTAAGTTCTTTATTTTGTCGGATTGCTTGAGCTAAGGATCGGCGACATACAGCATCCTTGTCTTGTCGATCTCTGTAGATATATTTTCTTGGACAAACTTCCATTAATTTTAATTCTAGCAGAGGGTTTTTGATTAAGTGTTTTAATCAATTGTACTGATTTAGTATTAAATCCGAATCGTTCCAACACCTGATAAAGGAATTTCCAATTCACACAGTCGAATGCCTTCTCCGCGTCAATGCTAACCAGTGCAGTGCTTTGTTTCTCTCTTCTTGCATTGTCAATTATTTGTAGAGTTCGGCGTATACTATCTTGGGTTTGGCGGCCCGATATGAATCCCGTTTGATCTTCGTCAATTAATTCTGTAATGAAGGTATTTATTCTTTTAGAGATAATTGACGTATATAGTTTATAATCTAAATGTAGTATTGAGATCGGTCTATAATTTTCACATCTATCCTTATCTTCGCCTGGTTTTGGAATGACTGATATAATTGCTTCTGCCCATGTTGGTGGTGTTTTGTTTTCTTTTAGAGTCCAATTAAAGGAAGTCTGGAGAGCTGGTAGCAGTTCCTCCTTAAAAATCTTGTACCACTCTGCAGGATAACCATCGCTCCCTGGAGATTTATCGTTTTTCAATGGTTTTATAGCATAAATAATCTCTTCCCTTGTAATGTCTGCTGTTAATCTTTTATTTTGGTAAGTGCCAATCGACGGTAAATCCAATTTGTTTAAAAAGGTTCTAATTTCTTCCTCGTTCGCAGCAGCCGGTTGTGTATATAATTTTTCATAGAACCCCCTAAATACTCTTCCTATATTTTCCGGCTCGTCTATCGTCTCATTGGTGCATGGATCCTTAATTGTATGAATGGTATTAACTGCTTGTTGTTTTCGTATACGTTTTGCTAGGAGTTTAGTTGCTCTTGGGCCAATTTCATAATAATTTTGTTTCATAAATATGTTCTTTTTTCCATATTCGTCCATTAATATATAATTTATCAAATTTTTTACATATATTCGGGTTGTTTGTCTTTTGATATTGCTGTTCCAGTTCTCTTAATCTTAAAGAGTGGTTCTGGTACGCCTCTGCTTTAAGTTTCTTTATTTTAGAGGTTTTAGCTATTACTTTCCCTCGAACAACCGCCGGCAAACATATTTTTATTCGATTTTATATGCAAGAATTGGCATTTGGGCCCAGGCGAATTGAAACAAAGTGTGTACGTCCAACATCGGATGGGACCCGACCAAGTCCACGTCGATGTGACATCACACTGGAGAGAAACCGCAGCTTGGTCCAAGCGCAGGTGAATTTAAACAAAGCATTACACACCTCAGTGTGATGCAACACCGATGAGGACTTGGTTGAGTCCCATCAGATGTTTGACTACTTTGTTTAAATTCACCCGGGCTCCGACAGGGCTGGGGTTTCCCTCCTGTGTGATGTCACATTGATGTCGACCTGGTCGGGTGCCATCAGATGTTGACGTACATACTTTTTATAAATTCACCTGGGCCCAGAGAAAGTATGGACCTCAAACATCGGATGGGTCCCGCCCAAGTCCACATTGATGATCGGTTGGGTGCCATCAGATGTTTGACGTACAGGGGCGGTCCGGGGCGGTCTGGACTCGGTCCGGTGCGGTCTGGACTCGGTCCGGGGCGGTCTGGCCTCGGTCCGGGGCGGTCTGGCCAGGGAAGGGGTTCAGGCCTGAAGGGCGGCCCAAAGGCTTCTCCTCCTGCTGATCCAGCAGGGCGATGGTAAGGGTCTCAGCCCAGAGCTCCCTGAGTCCCCTCAACCGGGTCCTCGTGTTCCCCGTGACCTGGGACAGGTCCTTTCTGATGGCCCTGTCTGCTGTCGGAGACAGTGAGTCGCTCAGTCAATGTTTCGTGAATATGCTGACACATAAAGCTCAAAAGATAAATGCAAACAATACCGTACGCACACGCGCGTGCGCACACACACACACACACACACACAGACACACACTAGAGCCCGACCGATAAGGGATTTTTAAGGCCGTTACCGATACAAATATTTGGTGATTTAAAAATCTGATATTCCGATATATCGGACGATATATATAAAAAAAGGGAAATCCATAAACGCGTAACAAAACATAAACAGATTTACCTAACATTGGTTATTTGGAGTCATTTATGAGTCCTCACTAAAATAATAAGGTTATGCAGTTCAAAAATAAACTTTATTTTGTTATTTTATTGTCACAATAGAAAAGTCAAAATCTAAATTTATTAAATTTCTCATATATAAAATGTATACAAATACAAACTTAAGGTATGAAAATCAATGTCCTTTGAACAAAACCACAATAACTAAAAAATTTTATTAATTAATCGGCCGATACCGATAGTTTGGAGAATGTCTAATATTGGCCGATAATGTCGGATCGCCGATATATTTGTCTGGCTCTAAAAACTGCAGCGAACTCACCAGGTTCATCGGGGGTCTGGCCTTGGTCCGGGGCGGTCTGGCCTCGGTCCGGGGCGGTCTGGCCTCGGTCCGGGGCGGTCTGGCCTCGGTCCGGGGCGGTCTGGACTTGGTCCGGGGCGTTCTGGACTCGGTCCGGGGCGGTCTGGACTCGGTCCGGGGCGGTTTGGCCGTGGTCCGGGGCGGTCTGGCCTCGGTCCGGGGCGGTCTGGCCAGGGAAGGGGTTCAGGCCTGAAGGGCGGCCCAAAGGCTTCTCCTCCTCCTGATCCAGCAGGGCGATGGTAAGGGTCTCAGCCCAGAGCTCCCTGAGTCCCCTCAACCGGGTCCTCGTGTTCCCCGTGACCTGGGACAGGACCTTTCTGAGGGCCCTGTCTGCTGTCGGAGACAGTGAGTCGCTCAGTCAATGTTTCGTTATTATGCAGACACATAAAACTCAAAAGATAAATGCAAACCATACCGTACGCAAACGTGCGTGTGCACACACACACACACACGCAGACACACACTTTAGCCCGACCGATAAAGGATTTTTAAGGCCGATTCGGATACAAATATTTGGTGATTTAAAAATCCGATATTCCGATATATCGGCCGATATATATTAAAAAAAGAAATCCCAGGAACGCGTAACAAAACATAAACAGATTTCCCTAACATTGGTTATTTGTAGTCATTTATGAGTCCTCACTAAAATAATAAGGTAATGCAGTTTGAAAAATAAACTTTATTTTATTGTTTTATATTTATAACAGAAAAATCAAAATTCATTAAATTTCTGGTAAATAAAATGTATCTAAATACAAAGTTAAGATATGAAAATCAATCTCCTTTGAACAAAAACACAATAACTAAAAACAATATATATATTTTATTTTTTTAATATTGATTAATCGGCCGATACGATAATTTGGAAAATGCCTAATATCGACCGGTTATATCGGACCGCCGATATATTAGTCTGGCTCTAACACACACACACACACACACACACACACACACACACACACACACACACACACACACACACACACACACGCACGCACGCACCCAGGTACACAAACAGATTAAAAAAACTGCAGCGAACTCACCAGGTTCATCGGGGGTCTGGCCGTGGTCCGGGGCGGTCTGGCCTCGGTCCGGGGCGGTCTGGCCTCGGTCCGGGGCGCTCCGGCCTCGGTCCTGGGCGGTCTGGCCGTGGTCCGGGGCGGTCTGGCCAGGGACGGGGTTCAGGCCTGAAGGGCGGCCCAAAGGCGTCTCCTCCTCCTGATTCAGCAGGGCGATGGTAAGGGTCTCAGCCCAGAGCTCCCTGAGTCCCCTCAACCGGGTCCTCGTGTTCCCCGTGACCTGGGACAGGTCCTTTCTGTGGGCCTTGTCTGCTGTCGGAGACAGTGAGTTGCTCAGTCAATGTTTCGTGATTATGCTGACACATCAAACTCAAAAGATAAATGCATACAATACAGCACGCACGTACGCGCGCACACACACACACACACTAGAGCCCGACCAATAAAGGTATAAATATATATCGGCCGATATATCGGCAGATATTTATTAAAAAAAGGAATTCCAGAAACGCGTAACAAAACATAAACGGATTTCCCTAACATTGGTTATTTGTAGTTATTTATGAGTCCTTACTAAAATAATGAGGTAATGCAGTTTAAAAATAAACTTTATTTTATTATTTTATCGTCACAATAGAAAAGTCAAAATCAAAATGTATTAAATTTCTCATCATTAAAATGTATTACAAACTTAAGATATGAAAATCAATGTCCTTTGAACAAAAACACAATAACTACAAAAATATATACATATTTTATTTTTTTTAATATTGATTAATCTTATTTTATTTTCAAAACAGAAAAGTCAAGCTCAAAATTCATTTAATTTCTCATAAATAAAATGTATAAAAATACAAACTTAAGATACGAAAATCAATGTCCTTTGAACAAACCACAATAACTTAAAACAATATATATATTTTTAATTTTTTTAATATTTATTAATCGGCCGATACCGATAGTTTGGAAAATGCCTAATATCAGCCGATAATATCGGACCGCCGATATATTTGCCGGACTCTAACACACACACACACACACACACACACACACACACACACACACACACACACACACACACACACACACACACACACACACACACACACACACACACACACAGTTACAGACTATACGTGCACAAAAAGGAGTTATTGCAGGGAAGCAGTGGTGGGATCAGAGCTTACCCAAGGAGACCTCCTCCTGGACTGCAGAGCCCCTCTCTACTCCTCCGGAGGGGTCAATCTCTGGATGAGAAGGAGTGGGCCCTCCAGAGACCTCCTGGTCACTCCAGCCCCGCCCTGAGAGACTCTGACAGACAGAACGACTAGTTAGGAGTACTCACTGTTTTATTAATGTGGGCAGGTACTAGGGCTGTACGGTATGGACTAAAATGTATATCACGGTATGATTTGAGGAATAGACGGTAACGGTATTATATCACGGTATGTTAATTTTATCTTCTAATTTCGATATAAATGCCTCTGAAGGGGGAAAAATACTGGAAAGGCAGCAAAACCACATCAAAAAAATTAAATTATTTTCTGAAGTTACTTCCATCTCTGAAAAACACTAATGTTTAATAGTATGGATTTGTTTCTCCACTTGCTTGCGGACCTTGCCGTATAGTTTTGGCATCTCAATTTGGCTGAAGTGTGTGTCGGCAGGAAACGCGTACCTGGGATCGAGTGTTTTGACCATCTCTTTAAAGCCCTTTCTATCGACATTTTGAAAGGGAACCATGTCCTTAGACAGGTAAACAGTGACAAAGTTTGTCAGCTCGTTCCACCACTGGCATTCAAAATGCCTGCGGAAGCAATGTCTGATTGCAGCGACGGCTTCACGCTTCCAGCGTCTGTCTCGTACGTTGTGGAATGAGAGCTCGTGAAGGGACTATTGCGCGAGCACGCAGGAGCGCTTGCTGCGTGCTTGCATACTGCCTTCTCAGGGAGTATGCAATAGCATACTGCCTAAGAAGGCAGTATCGCTGTCAATCTGTCCCTGGGAAAAGTAACGTGGTGCCGAATTGAAAAAGGAACTATGTTTCGTTACCATATTTTCAGTAGTTGCTCGTAACTTTACTTTTTACATGAAAAAGTAGTTAGGGAACTGTATTAACGCATTACTTACTTTGTTACGCGTTACACACAACATTGTCTACCAGTCACTCCGGTCTCACAATAACGTCAAAATCTATACCGTAGCACAAATTCACACCGGTATACCTTCAGCACCGTTTATACCGTACACCCCTAGTAGGTACCTTACCTCCTAGCAACAATACGTCTAAGGTTATACATCGTGCTGGTGTAATTAATACCCTTAATCCATGAGTCTGCTGTCACACGGACATGAAGCAGGTCTCGTACCATAGAGGACAGGACATGGTAAGGCTGCTGAAGGTGATGTGTGCTGTTTTATACCCGTAAAGAAACTGCATCTGACGTACTGGGCTGTTGTAGAGACCACTGTCTGACTGTTGGTGGCTTCCACACTCGAGCACCTGCGGACATAACTGGCTTTAGGTTAGGATGTAACCTGCTAACTATTACCAACTGACTATATGAGTTAGGATGTGACCTATTACTACAACAAACAGACCATATGTAAGGATGTACTATATTAACTATGACTAACTGACTTAAAGGTAGCTTAGAAGCTATTAACAACCAAGGCAGTGTAAAACCTATTACTATTAACTTACTATAAGTTAGTATTTAACTTTCTGACTTACGATGAATTAATATTTAACCAAATAACTACTTACTGAATCTAAGTAAGGAAGTATCCTACTGACTACTAACTGACTAAAAAGGTAGTATAAGCTACTAACAACCAATGAAGTATAAAACCTAACTTACATACTATATCTGACTAACTATAAGTAAGGATGTATGCTACTAACTCCTACTAACTGACAATAAAAGGGACACTTCTTGTTGCCATGGCGCTGTGGGAGACGGCTGCCTCTCCAGTAGCTCTCCCGTTTTTTAACTTCTTTCTACTTAGTGTGTGTTTAATATATATACTGTACTATACTAAACTATATACAATATACTATAGATACTTCTATTCTATTTATTTTTTCTAAAAATGCAACCAAGAGCCAGCTCTCTCACTCAAGAGAGGAACTACTGGCTTTGCAAACAAACGGACAAACGGACAAAACAAACAACAAACAAACAAACAAACGGACGGGCTGGGATACGACACCCAATCCCAGCGGAGCTGAGGAGGAGACCCAGGGGCTGCAAGGCTGGAGCTAAGATAAAGGCTGAGCTTGCGGATAATCGTAGGCGCTACAAACCATCTATTCCCTCCGTAATCATGGGGAATGTGAACTCGCTGCCGAACAAGATCGACGAGCTGTCCGCGCTGAACAACCAACGGATCTACCGTGACAGCAGCTTGTTCATCTTTACGGAGACATGGCTAAACCACCTTGTACCGGATGCTAACGTGGACCTGCTGGGATTCACTGCCGTGAGAGCCGACAGAGACACTAAAGCGAGCGGAAAAAGCAAAGGTGGGGGTCTCATCATGTATGTCAACAACCGCTGGTGTAACCCAGGACATATCTCCATAAAGACAGTCTCATGTTGCCGGGACCTCGAGCTGCTAGCTGTTAGCCTGCGGCCATATTATCTGCCGAGGGATTTTAGTCATGTGATCACCGTCTGTGTTTACATTCCTCCGAGAGCGGACGCAGCCACTGCCTGTGAGAAGCTCCACTCCGTCACAGCAAGGCTGCAGACACAGCACCCTGAGGCATTTATGATCATCTCTGGGGACTTTAATCACGTAACTTTGGATTCTACTTTGGCAGTTTTTCACCAGGTTGTAGACTGTACTACCAGAAACAACAGGACAATTGATCTCCTCTATGCTAATGTGAGGGATGCATATAGAGCGACTCCCCTCCCCCCACTGGGGAAGTCTGATCACAACCTGGTTCACCTACAGCCACTGTACATCCCCCTGGTCCAAAGACAGCCGGTGACAACTCGCACCATCAGGAGGTGGTCCCCTGAGATGGAAAGTGCCCTGAGAGACTGTTTCGACACCACAGTATGGGATGTGTTGATCGACCCGCATGGTGAGGACATAGAGGGGATGACACACTGTCTGACGGAGTACCTCAACTTCTGCGCAGACGTGGTCTCCCCTGTCAGGACTGTCCGCTGCTACCCTAATAACAAGCCATGGGTAACGCAGGAAGTCAAGGCTGTCCTCAACAAGAAGAAGGCTGCCGGCAGGAGCAGGGACAGGGAGGCCATGAAGGCAGCACAGAAGGAGGTGAAACACTGTGTGAGGGAAGCTAAGGACAGCTATAGGAGAAAGGTGGAGCAGAAGCTGAGGGAGAACAACATGAGGGAGGTCTGGGAAGGTGTGAGGACCATCACAGGTCACAACACAAAGACCAGAGCTACAGGGGGGACAATGCAGACAACGGAGAGGGCGAACGAGCTGAATGACTTCTTCAACAGGTTCAACCAGCCCTCGTCCCCCCCACCACCACCACCACCACCACCCCCACCCTCACCACAGCCATCTCTCCTTCTTCTTCCCTCTACACACCTCCCCCCAGACACCACAACATCCCCCTCCTCCCCCCCCACCTCAACACAATCCCCGCCTCACATCACCATAGACCAGGTCAGAGGACAGCTGAGGAAGCTCCAGCCCAGGAAAGCAGCAGGCCCAGACAAAGTGTGTCCGAGACTGCTGAAGACCTGCGCTGCAGAACTGGGAGAGCCGCTACAACGGATCTTCAACCTTAGCCTGCGGCTAGGGAGAGTGCCCACGATCTGGAAGACATCCTGCATCGTTCCGGTTCCGAAGAAGAACAGGACCAGCGAGCTGAATGACTTCCGACCGGTGGCACTCACTTCACACCTGATGAAGACGTTGGAGCGGCTCTTCCTCAACCTCCTCAGACCCCAGGTACAACACGCCCAGGACCGCCTGCAGTTCGCGTACCAGCCAGATGTTGGTGTGGAGGATGCCATCCTCTACATGCTACACCGAGTCCACTCCCATCTGGATAAGGGAAGCGGCACAGTGAGGATTCTCTTCTTGGACTTCTCCAGTGCCTTTAACACCATCCAGCCCCCTATGCTTCACGACAAACTGAACAGGATGGGAGTGGAACCCTATCTGGTGGACTGGATTGATGATTACCTCACTGACCACAGTATGTCAGGCTGAAGGACATCACGTCTGACACTGTGGTCAGCAGCACTGGAGCCCCCCAGGGTACAGTGCTGGCCCCTCTTCTCTTCACTCTGTACACCTCAGACTTTTGCTACAACTCTGAGCTATGTCATCTACAGAAGTACGCCGATGACACAGCCATCGTTGGGTGTATTAGGGGTGACAGAGAGGAGGAGTATCGGAGTCTGGTGGGGGACTTTGCTCTCTGGTGCCACACTAACCGGCTACGGCTCAACACCTCTAAGACAAAAGAGCTGGTCATTGACTTTGGAAGATCCAGACCAAGTCCGAGACCAGTCCTGCTAGACGGAGCTGAGGTGGAGGCTGTGAATTCCTACCATTACCTCGGGGTCTGGCTGGATAACAAACTGGACTGGAAAACACACACCCAGCTACCTGTATGGGAAGACACAAAGCAGGTTGTACTTCCTGAGGAGATTGCGGTCATTCAACATCTGCAGCAAATTGCTGTGGATGTTTTATCAGTCTGTGGTTGCCAGCGTCCTCTTCTACACTGTGGTGTGCTGGGGAGGCAGCATAAACAAGAGGGACACCTCCAGACTGGATAAATTGATCAGGCGGGCTGGCTCTGTGGTCGGCATGAAGCTGGAACCACTGGTGACGGTGGCAGAGAGGAGGACACTGGACAAACTGCTGGACATTATTGACAATGCCAGCCACCCCTTGCACACTGTCATCAACAACCAGAGGAGCCTGTTCAGTGGAAGGCTGCTCCTTCCCAAAGTTAGGACCAACAGACTAAAGAACTCCTTTGTCCCTCATGCCATCACACTATACAACTCCTCACTCGGAGGGAAGTAGGAGGAAATAAAATAGAAGTAATAGAAGTAATAGAGTAAAGAGGAGAGATATAACCTATTCCACTACTTAATTTGAACTGCTAATTTATTTTATTTTATTTAACTGTCAGCCACCCCTTGCTCACCGTCATTTCATATATGATATGATATTTATCCACAATGCCGTATGTGTATGTGTGTATGTATTAGGGCTGGTAAATTAATATTCGAATTTCGGATATTCCTCGAATATGGGAAAAATATGTATATTCGAACGTGAAAATGAATATTCAAATAATTTACAAAATATATATTTTATTGCTCAGGGCAGCGCGCGCATTGATTCTCCTCCGTTGTGTCCCATGGTGCGTCGCTTACTGGCCTGTGTGTAGCTGCAGTCACGTGTCACAACAAGGAAGCATGGACTGCGTTCCACCACCTCCACCTCCCCACCTCACTGTAGACACCGATAAATGTATGAAAATGTATGAAACACAAACCAGCGAGCCCGAAAAACAAACCGGGGAAATGGAATCCGGTGAAGTCAACAACACCACCACGGACAAAGTGATTGTTAAGCCAGATAATTTAAGAAGTACTGTTTGGCGCTTTTTTGGATTCTGGTCAGTTGGAGGTAAAGTTGTCGACAAATCCAAGGCTGTTTGCAAGTTATGCGATGCGGAACTGGCATATCACTCGACTACCACAAATTTGAGGATGCATTTAATAGTTGATCACCCGACCGAATGGAACAAAGTTGGTGAAGACGAAGCAGACGGCCCGCTTCCCAAACAACCCAAGCTAACAGCGTTTTACAGCCCGTCCATTTCTCTTCTAACCCTATCACTTCTCACTTCTAATATTCGAATATATTCGATATTCAGACCATTTTTTAAGACCAATATTCGAATTTAATTTCTGGGGAATGTTACCAGCCCTAGTATGTATGTGTATGTATATGTATATATGTGTATGTGTGTATATGTATATGTGTGTGCATGTGTATATGTATATATATATATGTTTATTTATGTTTACATTTATTTATTTATATTAATCCTCTATACAGTTCTCTACATTTATCTTTTATTTTACTTGAATCCTGTTTTACTTCTATTATTATCTACTTTCTATATTAGCTAAGAGTTTATTGTTTACTGTTTACTGTTTTTTGTTTACTTTTTATAGTTAGTTAGTCAAGTTTATTGTTTATCTTATATTATATTATAATTATTGTTTACTGTTTACTTTTTATTTTACTTTTTATAGTTATCTAAGAGTGTATTGTTTATCTTATATTGTATATAATTTAATATTGTGTTGTGTTTCTTTCTGTAAGCTACTGGACAATCAATTTCCTTGAGGGAGTCATCCCAAAAGGATCAATAAAGCCTAATCTAATCTAATCTAATCTAATAAAGTAGTATATAAACGACTCACTTCAACTAACTGACTAAAATGGGTAATATAACCTGCTAATTTACTATGAGGTACAACCTATTATTAAAAATGTTTATCAGAGGTTTTCCTTTTTTCAGATGCAATAAAATCCCTTTAAATCAATAAAAACCCTTTTTGTTGCTATATCTTTGGTCAAATGATGCGGGCTAATGTATCTTCAGGGCTTTGAAAGGGATAATGTTCACTGCACATTACTCCTTCCAGAAATGTCTTGTAAATGTCTTTGTACCGGTCAATCCAGAGGTCCAGAGCTGCTCCTCCTCAGAGTCTGTCTCTTCAGGTGAGCAGACTCTCACCTGGCCGGGCTTCTTTCTCCTCATGAAGGCTGGAGCCACAAAGGACAGGCCTGACACACACACACACACACACACACTAGTGGTGAAACGGATCAGTGTGTCCACGGTTCGGTTCAGATAACCGTTTTGGGCCTCGGTTTCGGATACGGTTCGGATTAGGATCATGTCCGTGATAGTAAAAAGGCAGACTTTTTTTTGACGGAGGGTTTGGGGGAGTAACACAAAAATGAATGAGACCCACAGGCTATTTGCAATGTGTTAATTGACTGCAATCAGACAACTTGCAAGGCTTTTTTGTGCAATAAATGTTCCCCTAAATGCATTTGAAAACATGGTGCACTGAGTGTAACATGTAAGGGATAACGGCCGACGAGGCTTAGAACTCTGGCGACGAGCGCAGCATGAAGCCAGAGTTGCCTCTACCTGTCCATTATTTCCATCGAACCGGTCGACCTCGAAGGCCGTTATCCCGCTTATCACCCGTTTGTATTTATCTCCCGTATATTTAGAATATAATTGTATCAATTACTTTCTTTAAATTTAGGAATCGTTTAAAGCCCAGTTTGTTTTTAACGCTGACAGGCTGAAGGGAGGGGCAGGAAAAGTCTCATTGGCTCGGGCAGCACTGGAGAGAATGCATTCCGCTGGGTCCTAAACACCCTTTGGTATCGGACGTAGGCTACAGTAGGCAAAATACGCTACATAATGGTGCGGCCACACCAACCGCGTTACGCCCCGTGCCCACTACATGCGTCCGTTGCGTGATCCCCATTGACTTTAATGGGGACGGACGCGCAATGCATTGTGGATCCGTACGTTCCGTTGGAGCCTTCGGCTCCGTCAGAAAGTTGAAAAATTTTAAACTTTTTGGCAGCGACGGATCCGTCATCCAATCAGATCGCTGTACGGTTGCTGATTGACACCCCGCCCTCATGGGTCAAATCCTCAGTTTGTCGATGCTCATGCTAATGATCATGTGTTTTTCCCCGCGTGTGATTTGTTGACCCTCATCCTCATCCTCATCCTCATCCGCTTATCCGGGGTCGGGTCGCGGGGGGAGCAGCTCAAGCAGGGGGCCCCAGACTTCCCTTTCCCGGGCCACATTGACCAGCTCTGACGGGGGGATCCCGAGGCGTTCCCAGGCCAGTGTTGAGATATAATCTCTCCACCTAGTCCTGGGTCTTCCCCGAGGTCTCCTCCCCACTGGACGTGCCTGAAACACCTCCCAAGGAAGGCGCCCAGTGGGCATCCTTACCAGATGCCCGAACCACCTCAGCTGACTCCTTTCTAAGTAAAGGAGCAGCGGCTCTAATCCGAGTTCCTCACGGATGGCTGAGCTTCTCACCCTATCCCTAAGGGAGACGCCAGCCACCCTTCTGAGAAAACTCATCTCGGGCCGCTTGTACCCGCGATCTCGTCCTTTCGGTCATCACCCAGCCCTCATGACCATAGGTGAGGATAGGAACGAAGATCGACCGGTAGATCGAGAGCTTTGCCTTGCGGCTCAGCTCTCTTTTCGTTACAACGGTGCGGTAAAGCGAACGCAATACCGCCCCCGCTGCTCCGATTCTCCGGCCAATCTCACGCTCCATAGTACCCTCACTCGCGAACAAGACCCTGAGGTACTTGAACTCCTTCACCTGGGCTAAGGACTCATTTCCTACCCGGAGTAAGCAATCCACCGGTTTCCTGCTAAGAGTCATGGCCTCAGATTTAGCGGTGCTGATCCTCATCCCAGCCGCTTCACACTCGGCCGCCAGCCGATCCAGTGAGTGCTGAAGGTCACAGGCCGATGATCCAATGAGGACCACATCATCTGCAAAAAGCAGTGACGAGATCCTCAGACCACCGAACTGCAACCCCTCCCCACCACGACTACGCCTCGATATCCTGTCCATGTATATCACAAACAGGATTGGTGACAAGGCGCAGCCCTGGCGGAGACCAGCACCCACTGAGAACGAAACTGACTGGCTGCCGAGAACACGAACACAGCTCTCGCTTTGGGAGTACAAAGATTGGATGGCCCTGAGGATAGACCCCCTTACCCCATACTCCCGCAGCACCTCCCACAGTTTCTCCCGGGGGAAAGGGTCATACGCCTTCTCCAGATCCACAAAACACATGTAGACCGGATGGGCATACTCCCAGGCCCCCTCCAGGATCCTTGCGAGAGTGAAGAGCTGGTCCGTAGTTCCACGTCCGGGGCGAAAACCGCATTGTTCCTCTTCAATCTGAGGTTCGACGATCGGCCGAACCCTCCTTTCCAGCACCTTGGAGTAGACTTTACCAGGGAGGCTGAGAAGTGTGATACCCCGGTAATTGGCACACACTCTCTGGTCCCCCTTTTTGAACAGGGGAACCACCACCCCGGTTTGCCACTCCTTTGGCACTGTACCCGACTCCCACGCGATGTTGAATAGGCGTGTCAACCATGACAGCCCCTCAACACCCAGAGCCTTTCGCATTTCTGGCTGGATCTCATCAATCCCTGGGGCTTTGCCACTGCGGAGATGTTTGACTACCTCAGTGACCTCCACCAGGGAAATTGACGACGAAACACCATCAACCTCGAGCTCTGCCTCCAACATAGAGGGCGTGTTATTCGGATTCAGGAGTTCCTCAAAGTGTTCCTTCCAACGTCCGACGACCTCCTCAGTTGAGGTCAACAGAGTCCCATCCTTACTGTACACAGCTTGGATGGTTCCCCGTTTCCCCCTCCTGAGGTGCCGGATAGTCTTCCAGAAACACTTTGGTGCCGACCGAAAGTCCTTCTCCATGGCCTCTCCGAACTTCTCCCACACCCGCTGCTTAGCCTCCGACACGGCAGCCGCTGCAGCCCTTCGAGCCTGTCGGTACCCTGCAACCGAGTCAGGAGTCCTCCAGGATATCATATCCCGGAAGGCCTCCTTCTTCAGTCGGACGGCTTCCCTGACCACCGGTGTCCACCACGGTGTCCGAGGGTTACCGCCCCTTGAGGAGCCTAAGACCCTGAGGCCACAGCTAGCCACCGCAGCTTCAGCAATGGAGGCTTTGAACACCGCCCACTCCGGTTCAATGCCCCCAACCTCCACAGGAATGCCAGAAAAGCTCCGCCGGAGGTGTGAGTTGAAGATACCTAGGACGGGGGCCTCCTCCAGACGTTCCCAGTTCACCCGCACTACCCGTTTGGGCTTACCAGGTCTATCCGGAAATTTCCCCCATTCCCTGATCCAACTCACAACCAGATGGTGGTCGGTTGACAGTACCGCCCCTCTCTTTACCCGAGTGTCCAAAACATGCAAAAAAAAACACGGGGGCCCCGATTTCAGTCCACCGTTCCAACCTATTAAAGCTATCACCAAGTTATATGTAGACCTGCATGATTTTATGCAAATGTACATAACTAAATGTCAGAGGTAGTAGCAAAGATATGTCTTTTTAACTTTCAAGTTTCTTGTAGCTCTAACTGAATAATCACAATCGCGTTTCTAGTAGGGTTGTCAGTCACGATACTGGATTTTCTAACTTCAACACTATTCCTGGAAAAATATAGATATTCTATACCATTTTTTATATCAGGGGAAAAGTTTTTGGTAACACTTTAGTTTGATAGTCCACTGTTGACACTCAACAAGCCATCAGTAGATATGCAGTTGCATGTCAACAGTTAATTGAGTTGACATTTAACCGAACTATCTCAACTGATAAGCAACATGTATTCAACTAACTGTAAGTTAACTATAAGTTGCACTATTAGTAGATGGTTAGTTGATATTTGACAGAGCTTGTTCAACAGATAAGAAACATGGATTCAACTAACTGTCTGTTAACTATAAGTTGCGCTATTAGTAGATGTTGTTTTGTACACGTAGCATGCATTCAACTAACTGTCAGTTAACTATTAGTTGCATTATTAGTAGATGGTTAGTTGATAATCAACAAAGCTTTCAACAGATAAGAAACAAGCATTCAACTAACTAAGTTAACTACACGTTGCACTATTAGCTGGTGTTTAGTTGATATTCAACAGTGAGTTAGTTGATACTCTACAGAGCTTGTCAACAAATATGTAACATGCATTCAACTAAGTGTTAGTTAACTATAGGATATTTTTATTTTGTTCATTTATTTTTACAAAAACAGTCTGCAACAGACATTGTGCTTTTTACTACATGTTCTTTACAAATATTCAACTATCAGTTAACTTCTAGTAAGTTGACTATCAACTGCTGTTATTAACCAATTCTCAACTTACGTTTCATATGGTTCAACTTTCCTCCAGTCACAAGGAACACATCTAATGAATGAACATTCAACCCTCTGTTGATCATATATGTTCATTGTAAAATAAAGATGAGAATATTTTATCAATCAATAAGGCACCCTGTGTAGGTGACAACCTGTTGATTGTCATATGACTGTCGACAAACTATCAGTCAATATTCAACAAAGCATTAGTAGAGAGGTCTTAGGACTGTCAAATTAAAGTGAAAACAGTTTAGTGTCTACACACTATTAACAGAGCAAAACAGAGAAAATAGTTGACTATCAGTTGATTCTCAAAAAACTATCAGTCGATATTCAATTAAGCATTAGTAGACAGGTCTTCGGACTGTCAAATTAAAGTGAAAACAGTTTAGTGTCTACACACTATTAACAGAGCAAAACAGAGAAAATACTTGATTCTCAACAAACTATCAGTCGATGTTCAACTAAGCATTAGTAGAGGTCTTAGGACTGTCAAATTAAAGTGAAAACAGTTGAGAACAGTAGCGGTCTACAAACTAGTAACAGAACAAAATAGAGACAAGTTTTGCTCAACTGATCAGTAAAACTGGATGACCGCAAAGTGAAATAAACAACACATAAGCAGCATATCAGAGAAGAAAGCAACTTTATTATTTAAAAAAAACTAAGAGTCAAAAGAAACAAGAATACTATATACCGTTTGAACAAATAAAACAAAAACATTTTTTTTTTTTTAAATAAACTAAGAGTCAAAAGAAACAAGAATACTATAAACCGTTTGAACAAATAAAACAAAAACTTTTTTCTTTTAGAATACTATAAACCGTTTGAACAAATAAAACAAAAACATTT
Organism: Gadus chalcogrammus; assembly: GCF_026213295.1. Lineage (NCBI taxonomy): Eukaryota > Metazoa > Chordata > Actinopteri > Gadiformes > Gadidae > Gadus > Gadus chalcogrammus. The sequence goes on along the minus strand of NW_026613505.1, from coordinate 126,962 downwards.
TTTTTTTTTTAAATATATGAAAACACTCTCCCCTTTCTCCTCTGTCCATTTCAGCCTCAGCCTCTTTTGGTGAATGGTATCAGTTTCTTTTTCTTTTTAAGTTCATCAATCTTCAAAGAAAGCTCTCCAACTATTTTTGAGTCGCAGACCTTTGCTAAATGGAGGAGCGTCTTTTTGCTCTTTATCTCCTCCAGGACACTTCTGTCAGCTATGTACAGTTCCGCGATTGCGGCGGTGTCCTTCACAGCATTTCTTGAGACGCCTGCCTTTACGAATCCCCTTTCAATTATTCGAAGGACCTGGCGGTACCGCTTCACCACATCCGATATGGTTGTCACTGAAAATGGAAAAAAAATCCATGTCATCACTCAATTTGGCCCACCTGATTGTGTTTACCTGCTCGATACTGCTCAACAGTTGGCAAATCATTTGTTTGATCTGTTTTAACAATTGATTTCCGGAAAAGAAAAATGTTGAATTGATAAACAATTCTGTTATTTCAAAAAAAAGTACTGGTATTGATAAAAAATGAGTTAATAATGGTTAAACATAATACAATTCCAAAATGGTCAAGGGGTTCACAAACTTTCAAGCAGCACTGTATATGTAATTTCTGAACCTAAAGAAATACAGGACAATTATATAATTTACTTTACCACGATATCCTTTGGCCTTTGACTTCTTCGACTTCTTCGACTTTTTGCTCCTTTTTTTTGCTTTTTTCTTGTGCTTCCTCTTTTTCTTTCGACCATCAGAGGAGGAAGAGCTGCTGCTGCTGGAATCTGAGTCTGTGCTGGAGCTGCTACTTGCGTCAGTGTTTGACTCTGGTTCGGTGTCAGTGTTGTCCACTGTGTCACCTAGGAAATGACGAAAAGCAGAAAAAAGCACTTAAAACAACTTTTAAGGGTAACTTTACCCCCAGTCTCAGCATAACTTGTCACACTGCACAATTTTGAAAAATGCGTTCTGACCAAGGTTCTGACGGCTCAGTTAGGAAGGAGGTGGCTGTAAAGGACACTGGGTTAATCTAGCTGTCACTCAGGAAGATCTAAATGATATAACTTCCTTGAAAAGCAGAGTGACAGAGAGTCTAAGGGCGCTATCGCTACACGATGTGAGCTCATATGTCACACAGATGTGTTGTTTGAGGTGGAGGATTTTTCTGATTTTAAATTGTTGGAGGGCAATTCGGAAGTAGATGATGTATCTTGATAGTAGTGTTATGAGACAGAGTAGCCTGAGTGAGTGAGCGAGAATGGCAGTGTGTTGTAGTTTGAGGGATTTCAGTGAGTGAATGGACGAGCGAGGAGAGCGAGCGGTAGCATGTGTCTGGGTGTGTGAATGCAAGCGAGAGAAAGCAGCATAAGCTAATGCAACCAAATGTAAAGTGAGTGCAACGGGAATAAAGTAAGCCTGTCAAGAATCGGTGTCCTCCTCATTCCGAACCACTGCCGGTAGAGTTAAGGGTGTTACCGTAACAGGTGTGTAATTTTTAAAAGAGCGCAGCTGGCTGGCTTTGCAGCGTTCACCTGTAAGGCGCAGGTGTGAATAGTGCCCACCTGATATGCTGATGTCTATCAGATGTTGTGACGTAGAGTGACCCTCATACAATGGGTGAACTCCAATATTGTGGTTGTTGTAGTGAAGCCACATACATTACAGTTTTTTTTCGATCGCTAACCTGAAAAAAACCCACATTGAGCTCCAGTTGTGGGCACAACTGGAGCTCAATGTGCAAAAATCTAACTACAGTCTGCACTACCAACAGTCACTGGAGCTGAACAGTTCACATTACCTGCAAAATAGGCTCAGAGCAGTAAACACTATGAACCAGCCTCATCGCGATGACACATAATGTCACTCAGAACACATCCACACTCTCACTGCCACTCTTCTCCCTCCACCAACCTTTCTTCCTTGGTCCATTTCCAAAATAAAGTATTTTTGCACTTTCCCTATATACTGTATATGTTCACTCACAAGTCTAAAACAAGACACCTTGTGTTTCAGTTGAAATAGCAGTCCACAGTAGGGCTTTGACTTTTGCCCAAAAATCATATTCGAAGTTTGTTTGTTTATTAATATTAATATTCGAATATATTCGAATATTTATTAATAGTATTTTGACCATTTAATGCCTTCAGTAAGACCTGGGCTGAATCCAAATACTTAGTACATACTATTTCTGTTCAGTGTCTACTGGACAGAAGCGTTCTACGCATAGCTGAAGACCATACTACACTGTCAAGTGTAGTACGGTCTACAGCTATGTGTAGAACGCTTCTGAAAGCTTCCGAACACCGCCGAAACTCCACCGGATGTTTGGAGATGACGTATCTCCCCTCAGATGCCGGCAAAACTACCTTGATAAGTTACCTGTTTTCCGTCTTGTTATCGTTGCTATAAAATTAAAAATGTCTCTTTTTACTTGATGACTTACTTTACTTTTTTACTCTTTTTAATGACTCTTTTTTCGCCGCTTTCTACGACGTCTTTCTAAGCCGCTGTTGGTGGTGTCGGGTCAGCCATCACTTCTTCGTTCGTTACCAGACTCCGGTTGCATTGTGGGATAGCGTAGTGACCTACCGTTGCATACTGTGGCGGTAGTACCAATGGGTAGTACGCATTCTTTAACGTTTCTGTACTACACAATGCGTACTGAGCATTCGGACGCGCTATATTTGTGGCGTACTACAAAATGCATACTATAAGTATGAGTATTCGGATTCAGCCCTGGATTGGGTTTTGCAAGGTTTGTTTACCTGGCGTTGCTATGGTTACCGGTCTTGTGTGTTCCAACGGTTTATTGGGTTTCTGATAAATCGCTGTCTAATCAATACTTCATTCACTGCCTCTTCCGTGGTCATTACAATATTATGAATAGACTGCGTCGGGTTCTCCGACGTCTCTCCTCTTGGCCTGCCGATAACAGGTTTGAATATTAAGGGCTGCCTAATATTCGTTGATTTATTTTTTGATATTCGAATTATATTCGAATTACGAAGTTCGAAGTCAAAGCCCTAATCCACAGTGTTTAAAATGCACCAGGATGAAGTCCATTCTGTTTTGAATGTGTGGTTTACAGTTGTGACAGCAGTGTGTTAGCATTTGATCAAAGTGCTGAAAATCCACAGTGTTGTGCAGGTTGTGATATAAGCCATGAGATAAGTGTGTAGAGTTCTGAAAATTGTGTTTAAGCAATGAAAAATTAGCTAGTGGTTGGTCCACAGGAACTGCATGCTGAGTTTTGCACGTGTCGCTCCAGGTGTGCCCACTGTGGTTAAGCGATCATAAAAAACTGTATTGAAGTCCTCAGGTAATACTATACTCTAGCTTTACAAACCTTGCTCTGCTGAAGGCCTTTGCTCAAGCTGTTGCTTCAGTAAAGCATTCTCCTCCTCCAGCAACTCTATCCGGGTCTGCAGCTCTTCTGACCGCTTCTTCCATTGGACTTTACCTAGTTGAAAAATTATATTTTCCATATTAACAACTGCAACACATGACATGATAGATAACAAATTCATGTTAGTAGAGTATATGAGGCAAACTTGTAGGAAAAGTAAAATGTTGATCTATAAAACATACTACTGAAGTCTCGACTGGACACACTGACAAGCATAGAAGAAATTCAAATCTCCTCATGAAGCACATGAATCTGCACCTGCCACTGTCAGGCAACTCGGAGTCCAACAAAAATAATCCCACACAAGGATCAATTCTTCCCCACCATAATATGTGTTGGTGTGTTTTTCTGCACAATCCTCCTCTCTCTGGATGTGTTTTACATAGCGTGGTTCCAGAGTACGCCTGTTTTAGGCACCTGAATACTGTGGATATTGTCTTTAATAATCGTGATTACACTGTCAATCAAAATAATCGTGATTATGATTATGATTTTTGCCATAATACACATGCTGATATGTTCAGCGATCAGATGGAGAGGAGCGTCTCCCGTAGCCTACAGTGCCAACAGGTTCACGCTGCGCTTTGCCTGAAGTGTGTGTGTTTTTATTTTTCTTCCCAACGGGACCGTCAATACTGTCCCAGTGTCAGTTTGGAGCTGAACTGCGCCGAACTGACACCCAGCTGATACACAGCTAAATCAGCTGTGTTTCAGCTTGAGCCTATTCTTCTCGCGAGCCGCGCGTCCAGCAGCAAAAATACAGTAGGCTATACATTATGTTTCACATCGTAGGCTACAAACCACATAACGTGGCATTGACATAGGGCTACATATTATAAACATATGAAACAACAATAATTAGATGTTTTTCTTCTTTATTTATAGGCTAGATGTAGGCATTTTTATTATTTTTAACCCCATATTATATCAATGATATATTTCACAGTTTTTATTTCGATCTTCCTGCTTCTCTCCACCCCAGAATGTCTGTCCAATGAATGAATGACCTCAGATCACGTGTGGTTTTGCTTCGTAATGCTGGTTCACTTGCAAAAGGGGCAGTATGAAAGTGGACCACACCAAACAAAAAAAATCTAAATTCTATTTGGTCTGGACCAAAGCAAGTGAACCAACGGACTTTCCATGTGTGAATACACCTTAAGTCACACCACTAAATGCATGAGTAATACCATCTGATGACACTAAAATGCGCCTTGATAGGCGCTCATAGGCGCACAGGTCACACGAGACAAAAACCTGCAAAAATTATGTAGATAAATATCACTGGTAAGGGCTTCTGTTTTTGGTGAAATACAGTTGCTTATTTGCAGCTGAATTATTACTTTGAAAAGTAGTCTAGCCACCGTCTCGCAATTAAACACTTGTGGTGGCGTTAATAAAAAGTCCCACAATTTTATGGTTCATGGTCTAAAGCTAATTATGAGCCTTTGGTTGATATCCAGACAATCCTCTATTATTCAGTTGCCAATGACCACCCGCAACACTGCTACATGCGCCAAAGTATGTGAATATCGAGACGGGAAGAAAAGTCTACGATGTCGCCAAGCAGCTATTAACGTCGTCACCCCCCAGCTAAGCAAAGCTAACGTTACTAGCTCTTGCCGAGCCCGGCCAGAAACAGTTTGAGTATTACAATAACTTTACAAATGTGTCAACCCAACTTACCAGCAGTAGGGCATATCGGAGCTTTCTCCTTCATTCCCCCGCTGTCCTTTTGCCCGGGTAGAGCGCTCAGGCCTTTCCACCATAGGCAGATTCATATTTCCAGGCGTGGCAGATCTTAACTGGTGAAAAATCATATGCTGGTACTGAAACAAGAGATAGGCCTAACATAAGTGGTTCACACATACAAGTAATGGCGCCTGCTTTCGAAATAAAACAATAACTGTTGAGAGAGGGTTGATACTTACCATAGCGACAAGATCCAATTTATTTTGCGCGGACTAATAGCTTCTTTCAACGGCACCGAGTTGGCGGTGCGGCTTAGCCAATCGGACGGTAGAAGCGCTTGATTATTATGATTGAGTCAGGCATCAACCAGGGAATCAGCCCAACCTTTGCGGTGGGAGGTGTTTCGATGTATAAATCAAGCGTACCTCCACATATTGAACTAATAACAGAAAAGTGCGCCAGATTTTCAAATCAGGGCCAGTAACATCAGTTATTTCCTCTGCCCACCGGTGCTATGGCTTCGCTTGCGGGAACACTTTTGAGAAAAGTGAATGTCAAGGAGACAAAAAAAACATCATTCAAGTTGATAACATGGTTGAAAAAGAAAAGGTTGCTGCAAAGAAAAGTGAAATGCAAAAACTGCAGACACAAAATGAAGATGGTCTACTACACACAGTCCACAGATCTCCACATCTGGTAAGTGTGCTAATGTTATTAATTATTGTTAACTCATGGGCCCATCAGTTGTTTGGCAATCGGCACAACCATTTAGGTTGGAATATGATATTATTGCGAGTTTCCGCGCCTCCACCGCGCAGCAGCTGGTCGCCTCCCTTCATTTCTAAGAGGGAACGCGGCAGAGGGGAGGCGGTTGCCCTACCGCTCAGCTTTCCCAAACTGTTCTCTCGACTTTATTATTGGTAAAAGCTCATACAGAGACTATTACACCGGTATACATGTTTTAAAAGAGCAATACATGTGATGAATTTCTGGTCAAGCTGTCCCAACGAGGATGATTTTTTAAAAAGTCACTTTTCGCTTTTCGTGTTTTGATTTCCAAACGGATATGGATTGAACGGAAGATACACTGATTTTGGGCCATAGGATTTGGTGCTGTCACGTTAAAAATTGTACCGGCGGCGAAAATTGTACCGGCCTACGTCATCCATAGTAATCCATTCCAAACCTGCCTGGCAACGATCGATCGCGTCGAATGACGTGGAAGGTTCTTGAACATTCGCGAACTCGTTCATTGAGAGCGACAAGACAGATAACACTTATTTTACAAATTACATTTATTAGCGTTCCTAACTTTATATTTGTATTGTATTGCATTGTATTTATCTATTTCCCTACACAGTAATAGCTAAATGTTATGGGGATAACGTGAATAATAATAATAAAAAACATTTACCAGTTAGTAAATGCCTGCTCACCTATCTACCTATCTATCTATCTATCTATCTATCTATCTATCTATCTATCTATCTATCTATCTATCTATCTATCTATCTATCTATCTATCTATCTATCTATCTATCTATCTATCTATCTATCTATCTATCTATCTATCTATCTATCTATCTATCTATTACCTATAATCTATTCTCTAAATTTAATTAAGGAAATTAAATTAACACAAGCTAGCTAGACTATGAACACGTTAAACACTCAGTTTACTAGCTAAATTCGATTAAACAATTAAATGCAATACAAATATAAAGTAAAAACAAGTGTTATCTAGCGCGATCCGTTATCTGTATTATATTATTTCGTCTTCGGCAACATGAGCGCAATTGAAACCTGCCTGGCAACGAACAACCCCTTACGTAATCTGTTGTGAAGACGTAGGCCGGTACAATTTTCGCCCCCGGTACAATTTTAACGTGACACCGCCCCAAAAAAACAAATGCTAATATTGAAATATTTGTATGGTAGCCCTTATTAACAATTCCCATTTGAATGTAATATATGTAAGTAATGAATCAAATTCTAATGAATGGTTTGATTGATTCAATGTTATTATTTCAGACATATCAAAAAAACAAAATGAAATGAAAAGCATGAAAATACAATAGACAAAAATTATGTTCAAATCAATTCACAAAAATAAAAAAATAAAAGAAATTAGATATATTTAATTGATATGCCTGAAACAAGTAGGAAGAACTATACACTTAATCCTACCCCTTTGTAATGCATGATTGAAATGATGAATAAGCTTGTACACAGCGAATAGCCGGAAGCATGTAGCTTGATATGTAGTATCAAGCTAGTTTAAGTTTTAAGATATCTATTTGATCAAGTTATAATTTATGACATGATCGTCAATAAGGGTTATTTACATCGCCACAATGTATTAGGCTGAGCAGTTTGTAGACAATGTATGTATGTATATGTCAAACTTATAGACATCATTTAAATTTCCTGTGCCGTCGTAAAAGATGTGGACGTTTGAGGAGAAGTGTAAGGACCAAGTCTCTTTTCTCAAACTCACACTGTAGTCTCTTCACATGGATGAAGTACATTCACAGGTAATCATTTTAGGTTTTCTCCAACTCCAGTATTTCACAGATTACAGCTCTAGGTTCAGAGTGTGAAATGTTTGTACAATTTAAGCTGAAACTATAGTTGCAAGTTGCAACAGTAGTTTTTCAGTAGAAAAAGCTTTGTGACAAAAGTAGACTTACGGATTGATCAAACAAGCACATATTTTCTTTGTTTATGTAAACAGTTCTGATTAAATCTTTGTTTTCTTTGTAGATTTGCACAGGGTTTGCAGCTACGGCAGGTAGACATGCTTCAGGATGGCATCACTAAAAGCACTGCTACACTCTCAATGATGTCTAAAAAACTGCGAAGAATTTGCCTAAAAAGCCTTAAAAGGCACAGGAAAGAAAAAGGCCAGAAAATCGGTGGAGTAAACGCTATCGTCCACATTGACGAGAGCAAGTTCTGCCATAAGCGCAAGGTATATTTGTAATATAATTCACTAAATATGGGGTCATTCAATTTCAACTCATCAAAAACCTGATCTTTCCTCAGTTCTTGTTTTGGATTTTATTATAAACTTAATGTTGAAATATCAATTGTCTTCAAGAGAAATCTTTAAGCTTTACTTTTAGATTAATTATTGTGGAAGTTTGGCTCTATGAACATAATTTCTGAATTTTCGGAATTTGTATTTAAAGCCTCACCATTCAAAATATTTTCCCTGGAATGGTTTTAACCACACTTGAAAAAAAATATTAATTTAAGTACTTGATGATGTTAATGCAATCAAATAAATAGCACTATGTACTGTATTCACATGCAAATCGGCATATTGAAGGGGCCGATGAAAAGTTACAAGGTCATGACTTGTGTGCTGTATGCATCTTTCAAGAAGTATGGAAGACGCCTCGGAGTGTTTTGATACTATTTGCTATAACCAATCTATGCCTTAAGAAAACATGGGCTACATTATAGTTTTTTCAGGTAGAGCAAGTTGAAATAAGAAATAAAATTAGACCGTATGCTATATCATATCAAGGTAATCATGCAACTTCTAGGTAACTGTCAGGTAGTTCAATGCATGAAAGAGTTATCAACTCATTCACTGTTGACATGTAACAACACATACTAATAATAATATGCATTCCAAACTTAAAAAAACAAAAGTTTTTATATTACTCCATTATTTATATCATTTGGAAATTAGCATAATCATCCTACTTCTCACTGGCAGTAATATAACATTGATTATGTATATGTTTGACTGTAGGGTATTATTTATTTTATAACATTAATATTGTGTTTTGGCAGTACGGAAGAGGGCGCTTCGGGAACAGCTGGAGGAGAAAAAGGACATGGGTCTTTGGAATGCTCCAAATCAAACGGTCTGACAGGCGTCCTATTCTTCGCCTCGTGCAGAGACGAAATAAGGAGACCCTTGTTCCTATCATCAAAAAGCATGTGAAGCATCACAGTCTCGTCGTAAGTGATGAGTGGAGAGCGTATGCCGGTCTCGCCACAGAGGGCTACAGGCATGTCAGGGTGAACCACAGCCAACATTATGTTGACCCTCAGCAAGGGCGTCAGTTTGTTTTTAGAAGTGGTGGGGACAATAACCATAAGCTTGAGTGTGGTCTGAAAAGTGCTGGGTACCCTTATGTAAGCTATTCATCCATTCAACGCTGCATTACAATATGCTCTACAGCAGGGATGGGCAACTGGCGGCCCGCGGGCCGCATGCCCACTCAGCCCGCACATAATGTAAAAAAAAAAAAAAAAAAAAAAAAAAAAATATTATAATAATAATACTAATTGATCGAGTTACAGAAAACTCGTTCAAGAAAGATGAGAAGAATTCATAGAATTCAAAGGCAAACCCACGCGTCTAGTTTGCTTAGAAGCGATATCAGTCATTAAAGATCCACTTAAGTCGCCACTACAACTACTACAACTGTTTGTTGGGTTTGAGTTCATTGAGTTGTTGCACTTAATGTTGGGCCACTGTTTTTCAGTTTTTTGACTTCTTTGAATGATGATGTATGTGAGCCCTTTGCACTGATAAAAATACTGACCATTCATGTGGCTGTTTGAGCATGGAAAACATGAAATTAATGTATGTTGGTTCAATTAACATACCGTACATAGGTTATGATTCTGGACGATTTTTTAGGTAGTGGCCATCGCCAAAATGCACCAGAATACAGGAAATCATCTACCAAATTCAAAATTATGTAGCTTCTCTCAGCTCACGTTTAGTTGAAGTGTGCAGTCATGTGGCCCTCCGATGGTTATGATAAAAAATGTGGCCCTCTTTATCATGAAAGTTGCCCATCCCTGCTCTACAGTGTATTGTCAGGTGTTGAAATTATTCGAATATTCGAATACTGGTTCGTAAAATTAGTATTTGAAGCTTAAATCAGTATTCGGAGCTTCGTTATTTTTTTTTTCCACGTAGGTGACTTTATCAGAGCGAGCGAGGCAAACTATAAGCGTCAGCGACACCAAGCAGAGAAGCGAGAGAGGTGGAGGAAGAATAGATATCTTGCTTCGCTTTACTTTATAACACAACATTAGCGGTAGGGATGGGAATTGATAAGAATTTCACGATTCCGATTCCGATTCCGATTCTGCTTATCGATCCGATTCCTTATCGATTCTCTTATCGATTCTCATTGGGTGAGAAAATAAGTATAAATGTTTGTTTGCATTACATCTCTTTAATATCTGATCAGAAGTGCTTCTAGTATTAGGAAATTGTACATTTTCAAATCAATTGGTCTAGAAGAAAAAATATATGTTTCGCTTTTTAAGCCCAAATGTCATCATTATGTGCCATACAACTAAAAACACAGTCTGAAAACAGCCAAGTAAGAGCTTGTGCCTTTTGGAATTCTAACAGTGCTCATTTGCATTCAACTTGTAACAAAATTAAACTGACATAAACAAAATGAAGCATTGATTAGACAGAGATTTATTAGATGGGCCTACCTAATAAACCGTTGGAACACATAAGACCGGAAACCATAGCAATGCCGGTAAACAAACCCCGAGAAGCCCAATCCCTATGAGAGCTCCCCACGCTATGGCCATCCGGAGGCGACAGAGCTGTTGGCCGTGATATTATATATACAATTATAATATAGTATATAATATATTATATACTATTATATATAGAGCTCCGGGAGTCGCAAACTGCAACAATCACTTTCTCCTCCATTCCGCGGTTCACCCGGACTGCTGCACTGAGTTTGACGGCTGAACGCGGATTGGCTGTTACGTTACACATGTCACTCAGTTATCACGCTGTTGAACGCTGATTGGCTGTCATCACGACAAAAACTTGTCATCGGTTTTCTCCCGCGAAAAACTCGCCCTTATACGCGTCTCTACGTTCACTTTGTATGGGATCTTGTCGCCCCTTCGCGTTTGGTGTGAACGCACAATGCGATTCTTCCTCGGCGGCGACATGTTTGCTGCGTTCTGAACCAAATCAAAGCAGCGTGTGTGTGACGTCACGACGCATTTACCACGACCGGAACCGATAAGCGGAATCGTTAAGCAGGCTTGCAAACGATTCCAAGGAATCGGTTGACTCGGAACCGGTTCTGAACAAGAACCGGTTCTCGATTCCCATACCTAATTAGCGGGATCTCTGGAGGAAAAGTAATACTTAAAACCTTAGCTTAGTTGTTTGTTTACGTTCGCTGTACAGCGCCGCGCCAATCAACTGTGACTGGCTTGCTGCAGAGCGTGAGCGTCTTGGGAATACCCGGTCAATATAATGGATATAATATGGACACATAAGACAATCAATATTCGGTATTTGTTATGGATTTATTGTACAAATTCCCTGAAAAGATGCACGTTCCAGGATGAATTGAAAAGCTCCCGTAAGGGCTGAGATGACAGAGAACAGCTGATTTGGAACGGAGCAACAGCTGTTCGCTTTCACGGGGAAAAACTAAGGAACTTCAACCTACTTAGGCCTACTAATTAACGTTCAAAAAGCTATTAAATCTTCAACAAAATATGCAGATACTGTCAAAATCGATTCCAGGGAGTATATAAGGATTATTAATGTTGTTTTTGATGGTGTTTTTTTCTGGAACGAGTATTCGAATATTCGCTCGGAAAAACCAACATGTATTCGAAGCCTGAAAAATGGCATTCGGGCCAGCCCTATGAAGATCCTATTCGAACAATAAAAGTTGAAAACCACAGTTTGTGTTTTGGCTTGTTTTGCAAAACAGCGTTGGAAACACCAAGGTATTGGCTCGGGATATGTAGGCCTAATACTGAATACACACAGGACAAAGAACAGTGTTGGCAATTTAACACTTATCTTGATATCGACAGAGTTTACCAGACAAACAATGCCAGACTGTAAAGGGGGTACGAAATGAAACGAGGTACTGAGCATCAGCCTTTTGAAGACGCGCAAGGGCTGCTGGTAGCATATGTTATGCTGCATTAAAAAAAGAAAAATACAAGCACCCAGAGTAGAATTGCATCTGCCAAATCCTGACCACCAGTAAACACTTGCGAAGGACCAATGTAGACTTCACCCGTTACAACATCATAAGAAAATTGTCCGCAAATAAAATCCCCTTCAGTTTAGGATAATCACACAGGTTATGCGAGAACATATTTATGTCAGGATAGGCCTACCAGGCTCCAAGTCGTCACATATCTCAATCAGACAAAACCAACTATAACCACATTGGCATAGCAATCGCACCGTGTGTAGCTGCTACTAGCTGCAATCTATATATACAACGCATACTAACTGGAGCACCAACCAGAATCAGATCAAAATCGCTTGGGACCGTTGGTAACCTTTGGCCAGGTCATCACGATTCACGAGCAAACAGAACCAGCAGCAAAGTTTACGTAAACCAATTTCTTACCTTATGTGGCCCTCCACATGCAGGCTAGATGACGTATCCATATCGATATCCAGTGTCACAAACATGCTTTTTATAGGAAGCAAAAGGACCGGCTATTTTCTGAATAAAAATGTCAATTTTGGCTGTCTTGAAACTTCTCCAGTGCGTTCACCCCAAAATGCAACGGGACGACAAGATCCCATACAAAGTGAACGTATAAACGCGTATCGGGCGAATATTTTTGATTTGTCGCGCCACACTTTCGCCGTGCACAGGCAAGTGCGTTCACGAGGATTTGTGGCGCGAAAACTTTCAACTTTGACACGAATTTCGCGTGATGACAGCCAATCAGCGTTCAACAGCGTGGCCACTGAGTGACATGTGTAACGTAACAGCCAATCAGCGTTCAACCGTCAAACTCAGCGCAGTGCAGTCCGGGGTGTACTGCAGCATGGAGGAGAAAGTGATTGTTGCCGTTTGCGACTCTCGGAGCTCTATATATAATAGTATATAATATAATTGTATCTATAATATCACGGCCAAAAGCTCTGTGTGCCTCCGGATGGCCGTAGCGCAGGGAGCTCATAGTGATTGGGCTTCTCGGGAGTCGGGGTTTGTTTACCGGCGTTGCCATGGGTTCCGGTCTTGTGTGTTCCAACGGTTTATTAGGTAGGCCTATCTAATAAATGATGTCTTCGAGTGCGCCTATCACATGATTTTAGACTCAACGATTTCGGTTGAGTATGTGGGGATTTTTATTTATTTTTTTCCCTTTTTTAAAAGTGGTGGGGACAAAATTCGTTTTTCAAATAGTGGGGGGGACATGTCCCCCCCGTCCCCCCCGTAATCGACGCCTATGACCAGGGCCGGCGATCGGCATAGGCGAGCTAGGCGACTGCCTAGGGCGACAAATGCGTTGGGGGCGCCCTCTGGTGGCGCCCTTAATTAAAAAATATATCAATTAAAATATACGACGCGAACGGAGAAGCGAGGGGGCGCGTGAGCAATTGTCAGGGCGGCCCGAAACCGTCAGCGTAGCACCCCCCCCCCCCCCGCTCGCAAGACCTGTCCAGGGCGCAAGTTGATTTCGAGTCGCCTAGGGCTCCGAAACGTCCAGCGCCGGCCCTGCCTATGACCCTCAGACAGGACTCCATACTCAGAACCTCGAGAGAGCGTGGCAGACCTATAAAAAGGAAATTTGGAGAATGCGGGGGAATCGGTCGGAGAAGGCCTTGAAAGAGCAGCTCTGCTTTATTGAGTGGACCTACTGGTTAGCGAGGAAAAATTCAGAAGGTGTCCTTGGCAGGCTTGTCAAGGACATAAGGTGCTCCTATCAGAAATAGGAAGCAGAGCTTGGCATTGATCAAAATAAGCTGAAATGGACAGAGGAGAAAGGGGAGTGTTTTAATTTATTTTTAAAAGAAAAGTTTTTGTTATATATGTTCAAACGGTTTATAGTATTCTTGGTTCTTTTGACTCTTCAAACTCTTCCTTTGTAAAAAGAGTTCTGTTAAAGATTAGTTTTTTTTTAATAATAAAGTTGTTTATTTCACTTTGCGGTCATCCAGTGTTACTGATCAGTTGAGCAAAACTTGTCTCTATTTTGTACAGTTACTAGTTTGTAGTTTGTCTACTGTTCTCATCTGTTTTCACTTTAATTTGACAGTCCTAAGACCTCTCTACTAATACTTGGTTGAATATCGACTGATAGTTTGTTGAGAATCAACTATTTTCTCTGTTTTGCTCTGTTAATAGTTTGCACACACCAAACTGTTTTCACTTTAATTTGACAGTCCTAAGACCTGTCTACTAATGCTTAATTGAATATCGACTGATAGTTTGTTGAGAATCAACTGATAGTCAACTATTTTCTCTGTTTTGCTCTGTTAATAGTGTGCAGACACTAAACTGTTTTCACTTTAATTTGACAGTCCTAAGACCTGTCTACTAATGCTTAATTGAATATCGACTGATAGTTAGTTGAGAATCAACTATTTTCTCTGTTTTGCTCTGTTAATAGTTTGCACACACTAAACTGTTTTCACTTTAATTTGACAGTCCGAAGACCTGTCTACTAATGCTTAATTGAATATCGACTGATAGTTTGTTGAGAATCAACTGATAGTCAACTATTTTCTCTGTTTTGCTCTGTTAATAGTGTGTAGACACTAAACTGTTTTCACTTTAATTTGACAGTCCTAAGACCTCTCTACTAATGCTTAGTTGAATATTGACTGATAGTTTGTCGACAGTCATATGACAATCAACAGGTTGTCACCTACACAGGGTGCCTATTGATTGATAAAATATTCTCATCTTTATTTTACAATGAACATATATGATCAACAGAGGGTTGAATGTTCATTCATTAGATGTGTTCCTTGTGAGTGGAGGGTAAGTTGATCCATATGAAACGTAAGTTGAGAATTGGTTAATAACAGCAGTTGATAGTCAACTTACTAGAAGTTGACACTCAACTGATAGTTGAATATTTGTAAAGAACATGTAGTAAAAAGCACAATGTCTGTTGCAGACTGTTTTTGTAAAAAAAAATGAACGAAATAAAAATATACTATAGTTAACTAACACTTAGTTGAATGCATGTTACATATTTGTTGACAAGCTCTGTAGAATATCAACTAAACACCAGCTAATAGTGCAACGTGTAGTTAAATTAGTTAGTTGAATGCTTGTTTCTTATCTGTTGAAAGCTTTGTTGATTATCAACTAACCATCTACTAATAATGCAACTAATAGTTAACTGACAGTTAGTTGAATGCATGCTACGTGTACAAAACAACATCTACTAATAGCGCAACTTATAGTTAACAGACAGTTAGTTGAATCCATGTTTCTTATCTGTTGAACAAGCTCTGTCAAATATCAACTAACCATCTACTAATAGTGCAAGTTATAGTTAACTTACAGTTAGTTGAATACATGTTGCTTAGTTAGTTGAATCCATGTTTCTTATCTGTTGAACAAGCACTGTCAAATATCAACTAACCATCTACTAATAGTGCAAGTTATAGTTAACTTACAGTTAGTTGAATACATGTTGCTTATCAGTTGAGATAGTTCGGTTGAATGTCAACTCATTCACTGTTGACATGCAACTGCATATCTACTGATGGCTTGTTGAGTGTCAACAGTGGACTATCAAACTAAAGTGTTACCACAGAGGTAGCCTATTGGGTACCTACAACACAGTACCACAGAAGCCTCCTCCTTCCAAGGTTACTCCTGTTGGGACAGACACATCAAGCAATTCAGAGTTTTTATTAAGCAAAACATATTTTAAACTTCTCCAATCGATCCACCACACAGAGATTCTGTCGGAAGCCCTCATTACAGGGGTCCCCCCACTGGGGATGGCTAGAAAGGTAGCTTACCTCACAGCCTTCATCAAACCGGCGGCTCCGGACGACATTGTTTTAACTGAAATTAAGAATAACACAATTGACTGGTTGAATAATAATTTACGGATCCTACAGAAACATTATGGAAGAATCCGAAAGGATTTCCCCTTGACCCTGAGCCCATTTAGTGAGGAGGCCCTTGATAGAGCTCTTAGGTGGGCCCGCCAAAGGTACGGCAGAGGCCTGACTCCCTCATCTATCACTACACTTCGCTCATTGTTAACCAGTCTTACTGCCGATCTGCCACCACCTGCTACTCCACTGCTTATCTCAGACAACGCAGCCTTCCCACCGCTCCCTACACGACCACTAACTGCTTCATTTCCCTTCAAACACCGCAACACACTCATCTTACCTTCCAGGCCCTTACCTATCCCTTCTCTTCTCTCCCTCCCACCATTTTCCCTTGGTTTGGCCCGACGCTTTCCTCCCACCTCTACAGCTACACCAGCCCCTCAACCACCACGGCAAAACCACCCTCCCCTACCACAACGCCTCCCGGTGGTCAGACCACGTCCACCTCCTGTCATCTTACCAGCACAGACTACCTTAACTGACACCATTCCTCCAACTCCTATAGATCACACCTCAGTGACCCTCCTTAAGTCTTCCACACCAGACCTTGAACCCCCAATTACATCTCTTACCTGTTCAACCCCCAGACCCAGTCGTCTCTCCCGCAGGAGAAACCCGACTCAGGGGCAGCTTTGCCCTTTGACCTCTCCACTGATGTTGACCTCCTCACCGCCTTCTCTGACGGAGGAGACCACTTTAACAGTCGTCAAACAAAATAACACAAACCAGAATGCAAAAAAACAACCCAACCTGCTCACCTTCATTGCCGAGATCCACCCTTGTTCTCCTTCACCTCCTTTGATCCCTCCTGCAGATGGATCTACCACAACAGGGGAAGAACCGAACATCACATCGTCTCACCAGGCTCCATCTCCTCTTCCTACCTCTTCCTCCTCCCCCTCCTCTCCCCCATTACTCCTCCCCTCTCCATCTGAATCATCGTAGATGACCAATCCGGGTCCCCTTCTTGCTACCAGCCCCGTTTACACCCTTACACCAACCGGAAGGCCTCCATTTGGTCCCTCCCCATTAGACAACCGGTCATTATTATGGGGGATTCTAATATTGCCCGCATACCTACATTTATATTGGACTGTATCCAGGCAGACAGCTATCCAGGAGCGACGCTTAGACATCTCACGGCCATCCTGCTTGGGCTTACGTCCCCTAGACCGGACACAAAATTGACAACTGCCTTAGGGTACAGACAGCACTCACCATCATCAAAGACACCCGTCGATTGGTCAGATTAGCCAGAGAGAAGTTCCCACAGGCCCGTATTGTTATCCCTCTGCTAACCGTTTCCATCAGGTTATCCGCCTGCCAACTTCTCTGTGTTAAAGCATTTAACACCTTTGTAAGAGATCACATAGAGGATGTGGACTCCCGCTCTAGCTACCTCAACCGATTATCTTTACTCAAATTTCAGACCACTCATGATAACATCCACTGGACTCCGGAGACGGCGAGATCGATGATGAGGGACTGGCTGGACCAACTGGGTTTACAGTTGGGTCGCCAGGCGCAGCGCCGCCCCCCCGGTCTCCCTTTCCAACGTCACTAACCTCTCCACCGTCCAGCTGTCCCCGCTAGAACGCGAGGTCCTCGAACGTGGCCTCGCCTTCATCCCGACACTGTCACTTCCAGACCGCGACCTGTTGAGGCGAGACATGCACACATATCACCGGCGTCTTAAAATTCTGGATTATTCTGATTTTGATCGATTTTTCCCATCTACCGTTTACCATACCGTCTATGTGGGAGCCAGCCATGGAGTCCGTCTCGACACCCATACGCAAACTGATTGACCCCGACCTCCGGTCCTTTCGTGACCTCCGACCCCGACGTCATAAAGGGGAGGGTAATATCAACACCCAACAACAGCAGGCTCTTAAAGATCTAAAATCTCGGCAGGAGATTATTATTAAACCGGCAGATAAAGGTGGTCAAATAGTCCTACAGGATCGGACCAATTACGTTTTGGAGGCGACACGTCAACTTCACGACACTACATATTATCGCCCTCTCACACAGCTGATGTACTTGGAGACACAAACGATGGTCAGAACTTTAATTGATCAAATGAAAAAGGATCACCTTAGTACTGCGAAACAAGCCAACTACCTCTACGGCCCGGATCTCCCTCGTGCCAGATCATTTTATCATAAACATAAGGCCCCAGAGAGCTGGACTGTACCATATCTGGTCCCTCCGGGTCGTCCCATTGTGAGCGACTGTGGTTCGGATTCTTATCGCCTGGCAGAATTTTTTGATTATTACATAAATCCCCTGTCCCATTCACACCCGAGTTACGTCAAAGATACGTATACATTTGTAAATAAACTGAAACATTTAACCGTCCCCGACGGTTAAATGGGGACGGTTAAATGTTTATTTTCTCTCTATACCAATATCGATACTTCTCTTGGCTTGGAGGCTGTTAAAAAAAAAGCCTTGGAATCATCACCCGTTTTATCTCGTCCTGATTATTTTATTTTACAATTTTTACAGCTTACCCTTACCCAGAACGATTTTCTGTTTGATAAATCTTTTTTCCTCCAAATAAGCGGTTGCGCTATGGGTAGAAAATATTCACCGGCCTATGCAGACATCTATTTGGCTGACTGGGAAGAATCAGCTCTTCTCAAATGCCCGTCACGCCCGCTCCTATATTATCGGCACCTTGATGACATTTTTGGCTTATGGGATAAATCCGAGACAGAATTAAATCACTTTATTCACATTCTTAGTTCACACCACCCCCGTATCACACTTAAACATGCTCTTCATCTCCAGCAGGTCCCCTTTTTGGACACCATAGTCTTCTTTACTGAGGTAAAGGATGGTTACAAAACATTAGGCACTAAAGTATATTTCAAAGACACTGACAGACATTCTTTATTATTTAGCAGCAGCTACCATCCCCGACACACTTGTAGTTCTATTATCAAATCCCAATTTATCCGCTTCCATCGTATTTGTTCCCTCCCTCACCATGTAGTGGAGGCTACTAGGACCCTTTTTGAGGCCCTTAGGCCCCGCGGTTACTCCAAACGCTTTCTCCGTACTATCAAGCATGAAGTAGCCGCTCTCTTTCCATCCGACCGGGCCAACTTCTCTGGAAAAAACAAAAACATAGATCAGCAATTAATCCCACTCGTCACAACATTCTCTCGCTCACTAGGCCCCCTTCACCAAGCCATCAAACAGCATTTCAACGCTGTTAAACTTCGAACCACTCCACTCGCAACCTTTAAAGTCATCATGGCATATCGCCGCAATAAAAATTTAAAAGATATGCTGGTTCATACGGCACTAAATAAGACGATACGCACAACCCTGGATCCCTACTTCACTCACCTCAAATACATCTTCAACTTGGCAAACTCCCATCTGGCAGACCTTCTCGCTGCTTTCCACCAATGTTGTTTATGCCATCCAATGCAGACAATGTAGAACCATCTATGTGGGCGAAACAGGTGCCACTATAAAACAGAGACTTTACCAACATATTTATCATATTCAGAGGGGGACGGTTTCAAAGTTATTGTACACTAGGGATGTGTCGGTCGCGACTGATTCGTTACAACGAACGAATCCCAAACGTGAACGACAAGAACTGGTTCCCCAAAACAAGAAGAACTGGTTCTTTGATTCTTTTTTCTAAACATAAACCAAAAATATGGTCACGTAAATAAAATATACAAACGAACAGAGCTTCGTCTCCCCGCGACCTATATTGATTGAGTCTACAACGTTCTCAAAGATTCAGCCAATGAGAGGTAGCAATGTGCTGCAGTGGCACCTGGGTAAACCAATGACAAGGCGGTACCGTCGAATATGCGCGCTTTCTGTCTGACGTATCTTGGGTAATACCATTCGACGTGGGGCCACTCATATATCCCCCTACATTTTTTCGAAAATAGACTTGACCTCCATCTGTTTATTGGATAAACGCATTTCCCAATCCCAGGAGTCTTTGCTCCATTCTACGTCAATTTAAGAACAAACAAAGAAATTAAACTGCAGTTCGTATTTTTTATTTATGACCATGAAAGTTCTGTAATGCCTGAACAATGAAGAATTAAATGTAAAGTAAAATAAAATTATAAATGTAAAACCATGAATGAAATATAGAGAGTAAGCAAGTGGTATAAATATTGGTGGGACGTTTGGTTATACTATATAGTGTATCGTCTCGATTTCCACAGGGTTTGAAGCCTCGAAGTGGTTTAAATTATGCTCACGGCCTTCTCGCGCGGGGGGGGCGGCGGCAGACACCAAATGACGTAATCTGACGTAACGAACAAATCAAATAAACGAATCCTTATAGTGAACTGAACTGAAAGAACTAGTTCCCGGAAAAAAATCATTTTGCCCATCCCTATTGTACACCCATTTTGCCAAACATGATATTTCCAACTTTTCCCTCTCTGGCCTGGAGACCAATCTAGGTTGGACCCTGGTCCAGAGAAGGTCAGCGGAGAGAAGGTGGATTTTCAGGCTTGATTCTACTGCTCCGTTGGGCTTAAATGAGGGTGGTCCTCGCCCCCCTTCGTAACTCATCTGTTTATTATTTATTCCTTCCTTTTAGTTCCAGTCAACATCCAGCCCTTACTATAACTTAACCATAACCTCCTCCTTTTCCTCTCCTAACCATAACCTCCTCCATATCCTCTCCTAACCATAACCTCCTCCATCTCCTCTCCTAACCATAACCCCCTCCATCTCCTCTCCTAACCATAACCCTCTCCATCTCCTCTCCTAACCATAACCTCCTCCATCTCCTCTCCTAACCATAACCTCCTCCATCTCCTCTCCTAACCATAACCCCCTCCATCTCCTCTCCTAACCATAACCCCCTCCATCTCCTCTCCTAACCATAACCTCCTCCATCTCCTCTCCTACCCATAACCCCCTCCATCTCCTCTCCTAACCATAACCTCCTCCATCTCCTCTCCTACCCATAACCTCCTCCATCTCCTCTCCTAACCATAACCTCCTCCATCTCCTCTCCTAACCATAACCCCCTCCATCTCCTCTCCTAACCATAACCTTCTCCACCTCCTTCCTAACCATAACCTTTCTTGTCTATATTATAGCTCTTCCCTTTACCCCAACCCTTTATTATTATTATTATTATTATTATTATTATTATTATTTTATTATTTTCTTTATCCTTTTTATTATCATTATCTTATTATCTTATTAGCCAAAGTTATTATTTTAATATATTTGCTTGTGCCTGTGCCCTCCGCTCTCTCCCATGTGCCACTTGCTCAACCCAACCCTAACCCTACGCAAACATATTCATGGCCGAATGGGAGGTGGCAGCCCTGGCGTCCTGTCCCAAAAAAACGTTACACTATTTTAGATTCCTGGATGATATTTGGGGGGTGTGGCCACACTCTAGGGAGGATTTTGACGGCTTTTTAACCATTCTAAACACTCACAACCCGTCCATCACTATTAAATCTACCTTTAGCCCCTCCTCTGTTGACTTTCTAGACACAACCACATTTAAGGGCCCAGAGTTCCCATCCACATCCCGGCTGGACATCAAGGTCTACTTTAAAGACACTGACACACACGCTCTGCTGCACAAGTCCAGCTTTCACCACAGACACACATATGCCGGGCTTGTAAAATCACAATTGCTTAGGTTCCATAGGATCTGCTCTAGGCCTGGGGACTTTCAGTCAGCCACCAAGGTACTATTCTCTGCGTTGTCCACCAGAGGGTACTGCAGATCGTTTCTGAGAAAGGCCCTCGGAACGTTCAGAGAAACCAAAGCGGTTGCTGTTGGCCCTCATCTCCCCTTCGTTACCACCTACTCCCCGTCGGCGGTTCGTCTAGTGAGGGAAATTAAAAACAATTTTTCACACATGGTTAGTTCAACCACCCTCCTTAATAACTTTAGCATCATCGCAGCGTTTAGGAAGAACAAGAACCTCCGGGACATCCTTGTCCAGGCTAAACTCCATTTGTCGTCTCGCCCTAGACCGAATGCGCAGGGCCAATTTTTCCGATACCGAGCCCCCTCTCCAAGAACTGTGTCTATCTAATCTGGTGCGACGTCTGCGGCGCTCAATATGTGGGAGAAACCCAAAACACTTTGCTCACTAGGTTCGCCCAGCACAGGTTCAACATTCTGCGAGAGAAGGACACACACCTCCCTCTAGTGCAACACTTTACTATGCACGGCTTGCTCTCACTGTACGCCACGTCGTTACATAGCAACCTTAGGTGGTCTACCGCTAGCAGACGTCAAGTCGAACGCCTCTGGATTCGACGTTTGGGTACCGTACAGTGTTGGGCAAGTTACTTCCAAAATGTAATATATTTCATATTACTAGTTACTTGCATTTGAAAGTAATAAGTTTCTTTACAATATTACCTTCTGTGTAGAGTAATAAGTAATAAGTTACTTATTACTTTCACCAAAATAAACATTCAGGACAAGGCGGAGGGGGGGGGGGCAAACATTAAAGTCTAATGAGGTCTATATTGCATCTGCATGTAGTGTGTTCCATGAATGGCTGAATTACAATAATGTTATGATATAGAATAATTAAACAACCAAAACCTTTACACGACATGACGCAAACTCTTTTTCTATGCCTCATTTATTAGCTCCTTAGTTGCAAAGTGCAGCCACACAAACATTTAACAAAAAAAGTTGCATTTCCATGAAATCAAACATGTTAATAGTTTATACTATTTCAATAATAAAATAAAAGTGCACTTCAAGAATGACGTCTAACAGCCACCAGACAGGGCATGTTTTGTAATTAAGTATTTTAGAACCTGAGCATCCTGCCCTGAAATAGCAGTAATAAAAAAGAGCATGAGAACAGCATAAATAATGAAACACATTCAACATTTCAGTCCCACAGAGACTTTACAAGGAACTTATGCTTAGAGCCTCTTAATGTTTTGGTTAGGACCAAACAACAAAGTCTTAATAGACTAAATATACAGCCAAACAAGGGCTGGAGTCTGTGTGGCTCGGATTGTAACCAAGCCCCCAGGAACACATACTTCCGCAATCCACCAGTGCTCAGCGGCCAAGCCTGGTATTGCAGCTGTTTAAGCGGGCTGTGGACGGGTCCCTCAAATCATGGGACCCAGAAGTAGATATCTCCGTTCACTCCAATACAAGTGGGGAACAGGAATGTGTCTCCGCAAAAAATGTCTGGATATCAATCAAAGGCTAATAATTACCTTCATGCCATGTCCTCAAAACGCCACCTCAAGCGTTTTATTAGCCCTTATCTCGCGGGGGAAGAGGGGTGTGCAGTTGAAAGGAGTCGTAGTGAAAGAAATGGCATCCGAGAGGGCCTAGTTCAGTGCTCCGTTAACGTGTCCGATTTTTGAACTGGTTCATCTGCTGCTCAATAACTCTCACGGTCCTCTGCTTGCGATCATTGTGATTTGTCATGTATTGATCCATTTATTCAAAAGATCCAAAGACAAAGAACAGGTGCATTACGGTATCATTTTATATTGTTGTTGGACCGGAGTGGGGGGGTGGGCAGGCATGCGTTCTATATTTCTGCATCCGGTACGTCACGGACTAGGCCACGTGTCTTGGCCCCATAACGCGGAAGCAAATCGCTCCTGTATGTTACCCTGCGCCACTGAGCAGTTTGTATAGGAATGAATGGGCGGCCACTTTCCAGTCCGTGGTCCATCTTTATTATGTCCATGATTGTAATGCGTTACCTAGGGTGACCAGACGTCCTCTTTTTCCCGGACATGTCCTCTTTTCGAGACCTAAAAAATGCGTCCGGCAGGGATTCCAAAAACGTCCGGTATTTTGCCTCGTCGCAAAAAAAAAAATATATATATATTATTGTTATTATTATCTTTTTATTTTTTTTTGCCTCGTCGCATATTTGTGTTTCTGGGTCTTTCACATAACCTACTAGTTATTAGTAGGTTAACAATCTTGCCCGGGGCGCAATTGGACCTAGGATCGCCACTGTCTGCAGCCATGCCTAAACGTAAATGTAAGTTCACGGACGAACTAAAGAAAAAATACCCATGTTTTCGCCCCCCCCCCCCCCCCCCCCCCCCCCCGCGACGAAGTGTCCTCTTTTTCACAAACTCAAATCTGGTCACCCTACGTTACCGGACTC
Organism: Gadus chalcogrammus; assembly: GCF_026213295.1. Classification (NCBI taxonomy): domain Eukaryota; kingdom Metazoa; phylum Chordata; class Actinopteri; order Gadiformes; family Gadidae; genus Gadus; species Gadus chalcogrammus. The sequence goes on along the minus strand of NW_026613505.1, from coordinate 102,853 downwards.
AGTAACTGTAATAATATTACCGAAATATAGTTAGTAACGCGTTATATTACTCCGTTACTGACTAAATGTAATATATTACGGTAACGCGTTACTTTTGTAACGCGTTACGCCCAACACTGGTACCGTACAACCGGGGGGCCTTAACGTGCGCGGGGGGGCTTGGGGATCAGGTTAGGGAGCCCTAACCCTAACCCTCAACAAATTAAAATCTCGCCATGATTATTATCAAACCGGCGGATAAGGGAGGGCAAATTGTAATACATGATCGAACTAATTACATTCTGGAGGCGACACTTCAACTTAATGACCCCATCTACTATGGCCCTCTCACGCAGCCCATGTACCTGGAGCGTCAGGCGATGGTTAGGGTCTTAATTATTCTACCTTCTCCCCAAAATACACAAACCCCCAGAGAATTGGACTGTTCCATTCGTGGTCCCTCCGGGACGCCCCATAGTAAGTGACTGTGGCTGTGAATCGTACCATTTGGCGGAGTTTATAGATTTATATATTAACCCCCTATCCCATACTCACCCGAGCTACCTCAAGGACACATATACATTTGTTAACAAGTTAAAAAGTCTCACCGTCCCCGATAACACGTTTATCTTTTCAATCGATGTAGATTCCTTATACACGAACATTGACACTGTCCTGGGCCTTGAGGCGGTGAACCATCTCGTCCTGATACATTTATTTTAAAGTTCTTAGAAATCACTCTTACCCGTAACGACTTTTTATTCGACAAATCGTTCTTTTTACAAATATGCGGCTGCGCCATGGGGAGGAAATATTCACCGGCCTACGCGGACATTTATTTGGCCGACTGGGAGGAATCTGCATTTCTTAAATGCCCGTCACGCCCCTTAATTTATTTCCGTTATCTAGATGATATCTTTGGCCTCTGGGACAAAACCGAAACGGAATTCAACCACTTTATGCATATCCTCAACTCACACCACCCCCGTATCAAACTCAAACACACTCTCCATCTCCAGCAGGTCCCCTTCCTTGACACAATAGTTTTCTTCACAGACACGAAGGATGGACACAAAACATTAGCCACCAAGGTTTATTTTAAAGACACGGACAGGCATTCCTTATTATTTAACACCAGCTACCATCCCCGGCATACTTTCAGCTCCATCATCAAGTCCCAACTAATCAGTTTCCACCGCATCTGCTCTCTACCCCACCACGTAGAGCAGGCCACCAGGACCCTTTTCAAGGCCCTGAGACCCCGCGGCTATTCCAAACGTTTTCTTCTGACTATTAAAGGGGTAGTGACCGCCCTCTTCCAGCCAGGCCGGCCCGTTCTCCCTGGAAAAAAGAACACGGAACATAGGTTAATTCCATTCATTACAACATTCTCGCGACAACTAGGCCCCCCTCAAGCAAGCTATAAAGCAACATTTTAATTCTGCCAAACCTCAAACCGCCCCACTCGCTTCTTTTAAAAATTTTATGTCACACCGCCGTAATAAAAATGTGCAGGACATGCTAGTCCATACAGCACTCAACAAGGCAATACGCACAACCTTCGACCCCTATTTTACTAACCTGAAGTACATCTTCAACTGTCGAGCCGGTGCCCCCATCTCGCAGACCTTCACACTACTCTCCTGCAACGTCGTCTACGCCATCCAGTGCAAACTATGCAGGATCATCTATGTGGGCGAAACGGGAGCTACTATCAAACAGAGGTTATACCAACACATTTATCACATTCAGAAAGGAACAAATGATAAACGGCTGTATACTCACTTCATCTCACATCATATCAACAACTTTTCATTGTCCGGTCTAGAGACCAATGTCGGTTGGTCCCTGGTCCAGTGGAGAGCTGCTGAGAGAAGGTGGATCTTTAGGCTTTCCTCCACAGCCCCGTTTGGCCTAAATGATGATCCGTCTCGCCCCTCCATCCGTCCCGGTCCTAAAACATAGCCACTCCATCAGTTCCGTACCATAACCTCTTCCCTCCCCCCCTCCTAAACATAACCTTTCTCCCATATTTTATTGATTTTATTGATTTTATTGAAGCAAAAGTTGTTAACGTATTTTAATTGCTTGTGCCCGTGCACTCCTCCTGTTACATGGTAGTAGTGCATGGGAGACTACATGATAGTCTCATGTACTGCTGCATGGCGCATGAGGGAGCGCCCTAATCCTAAACCTAACCCTAACCCCAACCCCAACCCTAACACTGTCCTGACCCGCCAGTGCCTCCTACAGTCTCCTCGGACCTCCTTCCCTCCCTGCCACCATTGCCTGCTCTCCCTTGAACCCCACTGGGATCTCTGTTACATGGACTGCACCGCCTCAGGGTCATCACTGTTTGATACTTGTTCTATGACTATCTATGTGCTATGACCTTATGTGTTGCTTGTGCTTTATTATGTACATACTTACCTTTTATCCTCTACATGATGTAAGGTTCATGCATTGGATTGTTCATTTATTAAGTGTGATCCCGTTTAGATTACCTACCTGCCGTTGGTTCTTTATGTTTGATGTTTTATGTTTCATGTTAGTGTGTGTGCCCCCCTCCCTCAATGCCCCCTCCCTTAGAGCTGTGCCCCTCGCCCTGGCCCTTACCTCAGCCTACCTGGCCCCGTCCCCCTTCTGCCTCCACCACAGACCGGGCCCTCATCATGGTTTTTATCCTCTTCCCCTAGCCCCCATCCTAACCTCTCCCTCACCTGACCCTGACCTTAACCCCGCCCCCCCTGGTCCTAAACATAACCTCTCCCACCCCCCACCCTAACCCCAACCCCCTCCCTCACCTGGCCCTTACCCTAACCCCGCCCCCCCTGGCCCTAAACATAACCTCTCCCACCCCCCACCCTAACCCCAACCCCCTCCCTTACCTAGCCCTCACCCTAACCCCACCCCCTCTGGCCCTAAACATAACCTCTCCCACCCCTTATCCTAACCCTAACCTCCTCCCTCACCTGACCCTAACCCTAACCCGGGTCCCCCCCTGACCCTAAACATAACCCCTCCCACCCCTGACCCTAACCCCCCTCCCCCATCTGATCTCCATCCCAGCCCCCGCCCCCCCACAAAGGATCCCCCATTTTCTTTTTTTCATACCACATGTGTGTGTGTTTTTACTCTGGCCCCGCCCCAGCCCCAGGGGCCCCCCTCAGTCCCTCCATTTTTTATTTTTCATAACATTTATGTGTGTTCATTCTGCCCCCCCACCCCAGCCCCAGGGCCCCCCCTCGTCCCCCTATTTTTTATTTTTCATATATATATATATATGTATATTATTATTAAAGGTTGGGTACGCGATTTGCGAAACGCCAGCAGTTTTTGAAAATACACAACTCAAATGGTCCTACCCCCTCTCCTTCAACACTGACTCTGACTCCACCCATTCCAAGTACCTGGACGCGCAATCATGCACGAGCGCGAACAGAGATGCGCGAGAGCGAGCCAGGCTAGCGTAGGTTTTCGTTTAACAACATGGCACTACATTCAGCTGTAAATTGCACCCAGTACCGCGGGAAGTAGGGGTTTTGGGGGTGCTGCAACACCCCCTGTCCGAGGCCCTGTCTTATCACAGAAAACGATCATTTCTAAAAACCAAAGTGGAGATTTCTGAAAACGCCGGTTATGTGTTGTCGTATCAACGGGGAGAAACGGGATTTTAGGTTCTGAAGCGTCACATTATGCACCAGGAAATGCTTAACGTCATGTGAGCGTCCGCTGTACCGTATTGGTCCGAATATAAACACAAACCCCATTGTAATACGACCTATATTTGGAAAAAAGATTTGAAGACCAGATCTTGATTTCATGAATAAATAAATTGTATTAATTGAAATAATATACGAAAATAAAAAGGCATAGAATTAAACACTGCATTGCTACTAAACAGTAGTGCAAATAGGCCGTACTGATGTGTACACCAAAGACTTCCTGACACTCCTCTGCCCCGCTGTGTTCGTTCTGGCTGTGATCGCTCCGCACTGTTTCGGCCCGTGGCAAAGCGAGTCATCCTCGCTGCTGTCCAAGGCATGTTGAGACGCAGCATTTATTTAATGCTCATATGTCCTAGTGCTGAAAAAAGGTTATATGAAAAAGTGTGAGGGTAGCGGTGGTGCGCTAAACTTGTTCTGTGAGCAGCTGGATGTGAACCATGGTGTGAAGGAAGTGAACACAACGATCGATTTTCAACTGTGCGCGCATGCACTGGTGTAATTGAGCTGCGCTGCTATGTATCTTTTTTATCAATGTGACGAGTTGCGAGTCTAGTGCAGGCCGGGTTTTTTTTTCCAGCACCCCCTGCTGAGAATACGTTCTCTCGGCTATGGTTGCACCAGATGTTATAAACATTAAACGGTCACATAAATCATTACTATCTTTAGAAAATGTATGTTTGTTTCATATAATTGTATTGGAAGTCCTGGTTTTCACTAGGGTTGCCGCGGTGTGGACATTTTCACACCGAGTAATACACTCGTCTCAACACCGGTATTACCGAGTATAAACGGTATAAACTTTGAAACTAGGTCAACCGCCACACAAGCATCGGTTTTTAGACCCTTCTCGTCCTTCAGTTGCCGCCAACGTTCAAAAGCAGCGCCTAGGATTATTCTTGATTTCAGTTTTTCTCTTTCAGCGTTTTTATTATCAATTACTCTCTGAAAAAGAGTTTTCCTTCTCTTTGCTGGTGGTGGTGGTGGTGGTGGTGGTGGTGGGGATTGTGGCGTCTTGTCTGCCATGGAAATTGTCTTCTACTGCTAGGTCCAAATGTGGATTAACTAGTTCCAGTAGATACCGCAGGATAACAACAAACAGGAGCTTGCTCTGGGTCACGAGCTCTGGGTCACGAGTACTGCACGAAGGGGTCGCGCGCGGGGGAGGGGGGGAGGGGGAGTGCAGTACGACCGTTTGATTGACTTACTTACTGTCCAATGAAACTCGGTGGCAATGGAAATGATTGGCTGGAGTTTTTCGAGCCCTGCCCGTTCCACAGATGATTGACAAGTTTAATTTTCATGTCAGTACTTCTAACTCAGTGGCTGTAAGCGGGTTATGATAAGGATTTCAAGTAATTTTGCAAAAATGGCCAAAAAAGCGAATCACCTACGCAACCTTTAATAACAATATTATATTAATATGATCTTCCACTGCACCCACTGTTATTATTTGGTATTTTTTGTTATATGCCCCGTGCCCCCCTTCCCTGTCATCCTTTTATTTACTTATTCCTCATCCCGCACTCACCTGCTGCCCCTCTTCCTTTAATATATCTTTAATGCATTAACCCTGTTTAAACGAACACAATATTTACCTTTATTGTTCGGCGTCACTTTGCACCCCCTGTTGGTGACCCAGATTAACGCCAGCGCCACGGCTTTCCATGCTCCATCTCCTGGATGTTTGGTGGTATTGCAACGTTAAAGTACAATAACATCAAAACGTTTTTATAACGATCTAATTCGACCTTATTATTGGCCCCACTTGTAATTATATTTTCATTCACCCTCCCAGCTCCCCATTGCCCTTTCCCTCGACTCCTCCCTTCATCCAGGCCCTTGCTTTTATTTAATTTCATTAGTTTTCATCCTTTATCCATGTCCCGTGTCCCCCATTCCATTATTGTTTTGCGTCACTTTGCACCCCCTGTCGGTGACCCAGACTAACACCAACGCCACGGCTTTCCATGCTCCATCTCCTGTTTGTTTGATGGTATTGCAACGGAAAAATCCAACATTATCAAAACGGTTTTATAACGGTCTAATTTGACCTTATTACCGTCCCCACTTGTAATTACAATTTGATTCACCCTCCCGACTCCCCTTTGACCTTTCCCTCGGCTCCTTCTTCCATCCAGGCCCATATTTTTATTTATTTTTATCCTTTATCAGTGTCCCGTGCCCCCCATTCCATGCCTCCTTCTCACTTATCCCCTCTCCCCCACTTACCTGCTGCTCCCTCTTCTTTTATGTTTATATACATTTTTTCAAATGCATATATACATGTAAAAATCAATGTTTTTAATGTATGAACCCGCATCACGGTCGCATTAATGTACAGTTTGCCTTTTATGTTTTTGTATATTTTTTTACCCTTGGATTGTATCACCTTGACCCCCACACTGCAATAATTCGATGCAACGGTATTATTTTATTGTGTTTTTAATTATTTCTATTACGGCCGTCATCTCTGCTTCCTTAACACCACCCGGTTTAAGGCGACTTAGCAGCCCCTGCTGGCGGCTCCGGTTGGTGCAGACACCACGATCCTCCGGGCTCCATCTGCTGGTGACCTGGAGAAACACAGCAAAAGTGATATAATGTTGCATTCCTTCAGCATTACTTTTGAAATTCGACCCCCTGATTGGCCCAAATTCAAACTTTAAAGTTGTTTACCCTCCTGACCTCTCATTGGCTCTTCACCTGACCCCCCCATTGGCTTTTCATGTTTAAATTTGAAATTGTTTTGATGCCCTGGCCCCCTATTGGATGTCTCTGCCCCAGACCTCAAGTCCCCCCTCCCTCCTACATGTCTGTATAAAAGTATTTGTTTTCGTTGTCTCTCATTTGTGCTCTGTAACCACGGCTTGTCTGGATTCTCCATTATACGGTCTGTTTCTATGCTATCTATTTGTACCTGATGAAGTCATTGTATTGACGAAACGTAGTACTATGCCCACAGCAGCCTAATTTCCAAATAAATCGGATATTGGCTGGATCGCACTTGTCTCATTACCTTACAGTTCAGTTTAGTTTATTTCAGTATAGCTTCGATACTTTCCGTTTTAATTCGAATTCGAACTATTCGAAAAGAAACATGCAACCGAACCACCTACAAGATGACGTGAGTGGACCCTGGTCCAACGGGGACGTCGCAGGCGGACTCCTCGGGACCCCCACTACCCCCCACCGCTGATGGATTTCTCCGCGTGGGCTGCACCTGCTCCGGAGGCCCGCTTCCATCACTTCGACCACGGACACGAACGTCTCTGGGCCCCACGCCACCCGTCTCCCAGACGTTGGGAGCAACACGCGAGGCCCGTCAGGGACTGGTCTCCCTACGGGCCTACCCGTCACCACCACGAGGGTTGGTCCGAGGCCCACAGACCGGCCTACTCGCCTCCATGCCGACCGGCCTACCCACATCCTCACAGACCGGCCTACTCGCCTCCTCGCCGTGAGGCGCAGGAGCCTCTCCATCGCCGCGCTCCTGAGACGCGTCGGGCTCCTCGCCATCCCGCCCGAGCTCCGAGCCCCCCCCGCCGGACCCCGCAGGTGAGACCTCCACCTCCACGCCCGACCCACGACCCCGCGACCGGCCCCGACCTCCGGTCACCACCGCGGCGCGCACTGGGTCTGCGCGTCCGCCTCCACCCAGGCAGGCGCCGCGTGCCCCGGCTGCTCAGCTCTCTGACGACCCGGACTCCTGGCGGCCCTGAAGGCCTCTCACCACCTCGCCAACACCGAGGGCCCGGAGCCCCTTCCCGTCGTCGCCAGGCTAGCTGAGGGTCTCCATTCGCCCTGCTGTCCCCAACGCCGCGACCGCGCAGCTGATTGACGGTGACGCGCGCAACTGGCGGTACACCAGCATGCTGCTGCTCCGGGACCACTACAAGGCTGCGGTGGACGAGAAGGTGGGTGCTCTCCTCCTCCTTCCAGACCCCATCTGGCGCCCGAACTTCACCGTGGCCCTGGCCTGGGCTCAACGCCACTTCGGCCAACGCCTGCGCCCGGAGACGGTGAGCGCGCTGCGCTCTCGCCTCAGAGAGGTTCTGGACGTTCCGGTCCCTCTGGTCCAGCTGTTCCCGCAACCCGCCCCTGGAGCCGTGCTGCCACGCTTCACCCTACCTGCTGGACCACCGCCTCCTGCCCCCGGCCTCCGGTCCCCTGGACCCGGTCCGGAGGCCCTTGACGTGGGGGTAGGACCTGCTGAACGGCGCTCCCCGGCCAGGCTGCCGTCGCCTACCTTTTCGCTGGCCTTCTCCTCCTCTCCTTCTTCTCTGCCCCTGTGCCCCCCCATCCCCCCCGCCTCCTCTTCCTCTCCCGTTCCCCTTACCCCCTCTCCTCCACGGCCTGCACCCCCGGGTCTTCTCCAGAGCACCACACCGTTGGCTCAAAGGACCAGGCTCGCGTCCAGCCGCCTCCGCCGACGAGCCGACTTCTCCTCTTCCTCCCCCTCCTCCGGCTCGACACCCCCGCATGGGTTAGCCCGGGCCGACCCGGAGAGAAACGACGCACCGGCTGACGCACGGGACCCCGCCAGCCCCGCCTCTTCCTTCTCCACCCCGACTGTGACTCTCGCTCGACCAACCCGACACCCAAGCACGGGTAAGAAATGCCAAGAGTGGCACATACAGTCTAGGGAGCCGCTTCTCATTCTCGGTGACTCGAACGTCACACGCTTCGCTGAATTTAGCATACCTGGTCTCCAGATCGATGGTTATCCTGGCGCGTCGTTCCGTCATGCCTCCGCGGTGATGGCCAAGACCACCATCAACCCCAAGGTCCGCAAACTGGTCCTGGCTTTCGGCTTAAACGAAAGGAATAACAAGTTAGAGAAATCGTTTGTGCGTAATCTCCAAACCGCTGGAGATTCCTGAAGTCAACTATTCCCGTGCGCTCCCGTTCAGAGAGCTGGAGCTTCTCTCCAAGTTAAATGCTTTCAGCGCCATTCGATACGAGTCGATCCCAACGCTGCCCAGACAGGCGTTCGTCACCGAACGTGCTAACATCCACTGGTCTCGGGACACGGCAGCGCTCCTCTTTAACCAATGGGTCGGGTATTTAAACTGAGCGCTCCCGCGTCCCGAGACACGCCTCGAGGGAACCGCTCGGTTATTAACCTTTCTACGTCTTTCCTACTTACGGCGGCGCAATTCTCAGTTTTGGATAAAGGACTCACGTTCATTCCCTCCACCGACATAGACCCGTGCGAGTTGTACCAACAGGTCCGCTCGGACATGCAACAGTACCACCGCAGGGTTAAACTAGCCGTCTATTTCCGGGATCACCCCCCGTCTGAGAAACTACCCTTCACATACAAATCCTCCTGGGTTCCACCCGAGGATGACATCCCGTTAGAAGTCGCGCGCTTGGTCAATGCTGACCTCCGTTATTATCATGAATCCTTGAGGATCAACCGGGCCCCTGCTAACCTCCTCCCTGAGGAGTCGGAGGCTCTCCGCAAACTAATTCAAAACAAAAATATAGTAATCAAGCCCGCCGATAAAGGCAGCGCTGTTGTCATCATGGACAGGTCTCAGTATATATGGGAGGGCCACAGGCAGCTGCACGACACGCGCTACTACTCCAAACTGGAGGCTCCCATATATACTGAGACCGTCCCGATGATTGTTGATTTGATTTACACCCTGTGGAGAAAAAAGTACATCACCTATGGGCAGCGTGACTACCTCTTGGGTGACGCGCAACCCAGGCCCAGGCTCTTCTACATGTTACCAAAAATACATAAAGAGCCTGTGGCCTGGAGTGAGCCCTTTAAGATCCCCCTGGGGCGCCCGATAGTTTCGGACTGTAGCAGTGAAACCTAGCATACGGCTGAGTACCTGGATCACTATCTTTACCCTCTTTCTATCTCACACGCGAGCTACGTAAAAGACACTTATGATTTTGTCACCAAGGTCCGTGCTCTTCGGATCCCTGCGCACGCTTTCTTATTCACTATGGACGTTGGCAGTCTGTACACTAATATAGACATTGCTGGGGGCATGCGCGCCGTGCGTGATGCTTTTAACCTGCGTCCTGACGTCACGCGCCCTGACGACGAACTTCTTTGCTTGCTGGAGATAAACCTCACGAGAAATGATTTCCTCTTTGACAATCAGTTCTTTCTCCAAATCTAAGGCACGGCTATGGGGAAGAAGTTCGCCCCCTCGTATGCAAACCTCTTTATGGCGCAGTGGGAAGCCTCTGCGCTCGCCGTCTGCCCTCTGCAACCTCTATCATACATGCGTTATCTAGATGACATATGGGGCGTTTGGCAACACTCTGAATCGGAATTCGATCAATTTCTAAACATCCTAAACACGCACGATCCGTCCATTACTCTCAAATCATGCAAACATTTTTCCTCCGTTGATTTTCTCGATACCACCACGTTCAAAGGCCCACAGTTCATGACGTCCCTCATGTTAGACGTGAACGTTTTCTTTAAGCCCACAGACACACACGCGCTCTTACACAGCTTCCACCCTAGGCACACGTTCGCGGGGCTCCTTAAACCGCAACTCCTGCGCTTTGAGCGCATATGCTCCAGAACTGCAGACTTCTGGGAAGCAGTTAAAATTCTGTTCGACGCCCTCGCCCTTAGGGGATATTCACGATCGGCCCGCCGTCTCTCCCTTAAAACCTTTAAACTCACACGTCCTCCTCTCGAGGGGCAACGCATCCCCTTTATCACAACCTCCTCCACCTCGTCCGCTCGCCTGACCCGACTGGTCAGGTCGAACTTCCAACATCTCCTCGACACGACCACTTACCTTCCGGGTTATGGCATCATCGCCGCCTACTGGAGAAACAAAAATATTAGAGACCTCCTGGTGAGGGCCAAACTGCGCCCCTTGTCGGAGCCCAGAGTCACTAGACTCTCGTATTTTTATATCCGCGTCGGTGCTAGAAGCCAACCCCTTCTGGTCTGCCGCCCAACGGCGCAGGTCGGAGAGGATTTGGATTGACAGGCTGGGGACCATGCAACCCCTTGGTTTGAACGTTGGGGTGGGTCGGGGACCCCTGGGGAGGCGCCTGATGATGGCCCGTGCCAGCGACGCCACCGTGGCGTCGTTAATTGCTGACTGTCCTAACCCTAACCCTCTCCCTCACCTGACCCTAACCCTAACCCCGACCCTCTCCCGGTCCTAAACCTAACCCTTCCCACCCCTTACCCTAACCCCAACCCCCTCCCTTACCTAGCCCTTACCCTGACCCCGCCCCCTGGCCCTAAACCTAACCTCTCCCACCCCTGACCCTAACCCCAACCTCTCCCTTCCCTACCCCCCAAAGGCCCCCTTACATGACCTCCACCCCAGCCCCCGGCCCCCCACAAAGGATCCCCCTTTCTTATTTTTCTTACCATGTGTTTGTGTTTATTCTGCCCCCCTGCCCCAGCCCCCCTTCGTTCCCCTATTTTTTATTTTTCATACATTCCTATTTACAAACAATATTACTTTTAATATGGTTTCCAAATGCACCCTGTGCAATTATTCTATTGATGTCCTGTGCCCCCCCCTTCCCTGCCATTCTTATTTATTCAAGCGATCACGTTACCACATCATTCCTTAAAAGTGCTTCAATGTACTCTTCAAACCTCGACAGTACATTGATTTGACCCACTGTTTTAATAGGAACGCATGGTTTTGGTCTATTTACGCAATAGCCATCGCTCTCCACTCAGCGCTGAGTCACCTGGAGAAAGAGGGAAGCTACGTCAGGAGGCTCTTCATTGATTTCAGCTCAGCTTTTAACACCATAATGCCAGACATTCTGATCCCCAAGTTAATCAACCTGGGGCTCCCACCATCCACCTGCTCCTGGATTAAAGACTTTCTGGTCAACCGACCCCAGCAGGTGAAACTGGGTCCTCACCTCTCCTCCTCCCGCACTCTCAGCACTGGCTCTCCCCAGGGCTGTGTGCTGAGCCCACTACTCTACTCTCTCTACACATCCGACTGCAGTCCCACCCACCCAGAGAACATCTTTGTTAAATTTGCTGATGACACAACGGTGGTGGGCCTTATAACAGGGGGAAACGAGGCAGCCTACAGAGATGAGGTCCTGAAACTTGGTGAGTGGTGTGTTTCTAACAACCTGGCACTGAACATCACCAAGACCAAGGAACTCATCCTGGACTTCCGATGGAACAGAGCCGCCCCTGCCCCCCTGTACATCAACGGTGAAGGTGTGGAGCGAGTGCAGTCATTCAAATTCCTCGGAGTCCTCATCTCTGCTGATCTCTCCTGGTCGGTCAAAACTTCAGCGCTGGTCAAGAAGGCCCAGCAGCGGCTACACTTTCTGAGGGTGCTCAGGAGAGAGCATCTAAAGGCACAGCTGCTGGTGACCTTCTACCGTTCCACCATCGAGAGCCTGCTGACCTACGCTGTGTCAGTGTGGCACTCCAGCTGCACGGAGGCCGACAGGAAGAGACTGCAGAGGGTGGCAAACGTTGCTCAAAAAAGCATTGGCTGCCCTCTGCCTTCCTTAAGCACCATCTACGGCTCCCGGTGTCTCAGCAGGGCCAGAGGCATCCTGAAGGACACCACCCACCCCGGCTACCATCTTTTCAACCTGTTGCCCTCTGGCAGGCGCTTCAGGTCCATATATGCCAGAACAAATAGACTCAGGGACAGCTTCTTTCCTAAAGCTGTCACCTTACTGAACTCAGTTCTGCAGTAGATGCCCGTGGTGCCCCCCGCGCACATCGTGAGGAAGGCGCGCGCTCTCCTCCCTCCTCCTCCTATGGTTTGCGGGAGGGGGAGGAGGGAATGGTGAGCTGGGGACGGAAACACGATGATTGGTCGAGTGAGGAGTCTGGTGGTAGTCTACTGCAGAGTAGTCTGTTGGTAGTCTTTACTGTGTATTTTAAATTTGTATTTATTTATTTTATTTATTTATTTATTTATATTATACATTGCTTTTGTAATTATTATATATTTATATTTGATTTACATGTATGCATGTATGGAGCTGCTCATTGCATTTCGTTGTACTTGTACAATGACAATAAAGCTTTCTATTCTATTCTATTCTAATAACATTTCTAGCGAGAAATATACTTTTTACTTGCATAATCTTCAGTCAGTGATTGTGTCTGATCTTTAGTTTTATAGTTATTAGGATTTGATCGGCTCGCTCGCATGTTTCAACGACGTCAGGTTGTTAGGGACGCTGCTTTCGCTAAACTAGCAGCTCACGTGTTTCCTGCGTTTGTGTTATTAAACCGTTACTTTATGCAACTTTTAATGATATCATCTTGTTAGAAACACGTATATCTGAGAGCCAACCCAGTCGCCAAAAGCATACGTTGACAGTGTACGTTTCGTGAACACTGGATTACGTCGCATTTCAACATAAAATAGCGTGTTATACACACACACACACACGCACGCACACGCACACACACGCACGCACACACGTATAGCGTGGTGGAGGGATGACGTATGTTGGCCAACCCGGAAGTGTCGCCCTGGGTTCCCTTGACAAAAAGCCAACGGGTTTTTCGATTGGATTTTGGATTATTGCAGAAAAATTAGCATCTTTGAAGCACCTCCTCAAAAACTGAAAATAAATAAATAAATAAAAATATCCTTGCTCCAAAAATGGCTTGGAGCAAGAAAAACGGCTCTAAAAACCACGCGGCAAAAAAGCTGCCGTAAATTGTGTTGTTTTTGTCGTAAACTAGGGTCCGATGGTTAAAAAAATAGACAGATATTCCAATGTATCCTTAAAAGGCAGCTTGGATGTTTTTATTTTCTGCTGTTTAGACTTCTTCTATAACCTATTTTTTAAAGCAAAACAGCAAGCTCATTGATTTAACGAGGCAGGGTTATTTGAAACAATTTATTAAATAAATATTTGTGAGAGGTCATTCCTTCTACTGAGTTTGCTTCCTATTTATGTCTAGTATACACCCCTACTGTCCACAAGCATCCCCCCCCCCCCTCCCCATATGGATTTAGAGAATTGTTGCCACGTCCCAGTGGTGGAGGCATCATATGAAAGAGGGCATTCAATTATACTACAATGATCAATTAGGAGGCTGAAGCCCTAAAGGAAGTGATGCAATAGGTGACTGAGTCGAGAAAATTTAAGTAAGCTGTCCCTTGGGGTCTCTTATATATCAAAGGGGGTCTCAAAGGACGCATACGCTTCAACCTGTGGCTCCAGTCCTACAGAAAATGACTCAGCAAGTGCTCCATCTCGTTGCACCTGCACCCAGCGGCTCGCTTGCAAGATTTTGGCCTGAGGTTCTTCCCAGACCTACACCCTAGCCATCCAACATGCATATCTGAGAATCAGTCCTCTCTTTAATAATGACAAAAAGTTATGAGAGAAATACAGATTAACTTTTTGTTATCTCATAAGCGGCGTGGTGCCGGCTCCTTTTGACCTTTTGACCCCAGACTTCAAAAACGTGGCCAGAGGCCAGCTGTGTCTACACACCTTAAGCCACAAATGTACACCTCCATCCCACAAAAAATGGGGAGTAGAAACTAACCTCGGCATGCTTACGTACATTTACTGTACTGTTGGAGGTCACGCCCCTTTTCCGGCCTTTTCGAGATAGCTAGGGATGCTAAAATGTTTACACACATTTCCCGGGGCCCCGAGAACGACATATCCGAGATTTGGGGCCCTATCTTGCATCCGGCGCAAGTGACTTAGTCACTGGCGCATGTGTCGTTGCTAGTTTACAACTGGCGCAGAGCGTTCTTTTCCCACCAGCGCCACTCGCCGGTAAATTAGGGATTGATCATGCGCCCCAAGGGGCGGTTCGGCGGAAGGAGGAGGCGTGTTCTGGCGCAAACGCTATTTTGCCGTTGCTGAATACCATTGCGCTACTGACATCGAAATACCTGGTTTAAAGTCAGTGGCGCGTTGTTCAGATGCTATTTTAAGGGCGGATGCATACATGCGCATGCGATGCATACGGATTGCTAGTGCACCTCGCGCATACACTTTGCTTCTCTCATCTACCTAGCCGCACATTCTTGGTAAATTATTTGGGAAAGAACAGCTGATGCAGCGGTAATAAGTTGTACTTTTAAATCAATGCATCTGCAAACACCGTGCAGCAAAAACATATTTTCTTGACACAGACATCGTGTAGGCCTACATGCCCATAACTTTTAGGATTGATGAGTATTTGATCGTGAAAAACATTGTTTTACCGCGAGTGAGTGTTAAAAAGAATGAATGAATGCGGGCGCGCATGTGTGCTCGGTTTAAACACACACAAACTAAACACGTAACGCATAATACAATCAATGGCAATGTCTATTACCGCGGGGACACATGCATATTAGGATAGCATACAATACTGATAAGAAACAATGTTTATAATGTATTGCGTATATCATTAAATAGAACCACAGTTACCGCATATCATATGTTATATCATATACGTTTTCTTTGGCGAAATTGATTTGAAGACTCAGTATTTCTGAAGTTGTGGAAGAAAACCCCTTATTCCATGTGTGAATTAGGCCATATTATTTGGCATTAAACTGAGCCATTTGCAGGTTGAAATTCATGTGCATCTGTCTCATCGGAGACTGCAGACGCGCTGTCAAAATATCAACTCGTCCGATTCAAATGCGCTCATGGCTCTTAAAGGGGATGGGAGCTGGCACTCTCATTGGTTTGTTGGACGTTACGCCCAAACCACACCTACGGGTAATTAGGCTGCTTCAGACCAACCCTTTTGACACTTGCGCCGCGACGCAAGTGTCATTTATCCGCCTGTAAAATAGCGATAGCGCCGTAGAACCGCCCACAAAGCTACTTGCGATTTGCGCTTCCCACTTGCGTTTCAGACCGTTAAAAAAACATAAGTGCAATACATTACGGGCTTAGTATGTTGAGGACGGTTTAGGACGGCGTATCGCGAAAATCACAAACACATGTTGTCGCCATCGATGTCTGTGCAACAACGTCATTTACGTTCTGGCTGCTACCTGTTTTAGGGACCGTCAACAAGTTACACTCACCGACTGGTGTCAGAGACGTTACCATGGAATTGTTTCTGGAAATAAATCATATAAAATAACATAAAAATCACTAAAAAATACATTTTGTCACCTGATTGTAGTAGTAGTTGCCAATGCTGGGCTGCTACTTACTGCAGGTAACTTTGCTAATATATTGCATTATTGTTAAACGGGATGCAATTAATAATTTCAAATATAGTTTAGTCGATTTTTGTCTAATATTAAACTATTAACTGCATTATGATTAACTATATTGCAATATATTTGTGTGATTAATTTCCTGAAACAATTCCATGGTAACGCCTCTGCCACCAGTCGGTGAGTGTAACTTGCTGACGGTCCCTAAAACAAGTAGCAGCCAGAACGTAAATGACGTTGTTGCACAGACATCGATGGCGCCAACATGTGTTTGTGATTTTTTCGCGATACGGTGTCCTAAACCGTCCTCAACATACTAAGCCCGTAATGTATTGCACTTATGTTGATGAATCCGATTGGGTGGTAACCCGAATATCCGGCGAATATCAAACCGGAGGCTAACTTGCACCTGTTGAGGTGGCATGCTCCGGTAGAGCTGCTCTTTAGCATCGCGCTAACCGGGGCTAACAGAGCCTGTCTCTTCCCGTCCTAAAACTGTACTTATGGGAGAGAGCCCGATTAAATCCGGATATTTTAATAAATTGGGTGCTATAGGTTTTAAACAACATGTCCTAGTTATTTGAATGACAGAAGCTCCCCACATAGCAAAAGTACTCCGCACCGGATCCGCCGCAGAGGTATCGCGGCTTCCGGAACGGGCCCGCGAAACGGACCCGTATCGGGGTCCACTTGCACGCCACGTTGGATCCGCCACGGAGGTGGATCGCGGACCCGCCGTGGCTCCGCGCTGCCTCCGCTCCGCATCCACGACTAAAACCTTACCTCCGCGACGGGTACGTTCGGGACCCGTAAATTGATACATACATCCGTCGCGGACCCACAACGGACCCACAACGGACTCATACAAATCGTGGCTCATCCGGCCCGGATCCGTTTGTCCTTCCAAATCCCTTCTGTTCTCGTGTAGGATAAAATAGGATAAACTAAACTATTTGATAAAACTAAAAACTATCGCTAGAACTAGGCCTACTACAGCAATATAGCCCTAAAGCTTAAATCTGCATTGCATATTTTCAACCTTACAATACAATAGGCCTAACAGAAAAGGTTCAATTCAAAACATCGGTTTACTGTACAAAAGTAATAACTTCTCAATGGAAAATGGACATTTATGGAAAGATACCGGTTATAGCCTATTCTGTTTTTGCTAACCTGTTAAATGAATGTGGCTACACTCATTTTGTGGTCAGAAACTCATTTAGTGCTTTACCGGCCTATAGTGCATACATTTTATATATTAGGCTACATCTTCAATGAAATTCAATGAAATGTTGTGCAATGCACAGCTAAAATATCAGAAAATTAAAAACTGGTTAACAACAAGAATCAAACGTTCAATAATTTGAGTAATTTTTTTATTCATTATGTTCTCAACTGCTTCATTACGGCTTCACTACGGCTGTGAGGGACATGTCGGGGGACGGACACCTCCTCGTCTCTTTGTCGCCCGATCCATGGCCAGGTTAAACCACCTGATGGTGTGCTTTGTGACCTCCGCATCGGTGACGGACTTTGTGAGGGAGTTTTTCCTCACAGCACCTGAAATCAGACAAATATGTTTATGTTTATGGTATGTAGCATTCAAAGCCAAGTAGGCTAACACAACACAATAGGTAAGGAGATTAAATAATAATAATTAAAAAAATTACGAGGTGCAAAAAAACCTGACTTGCAAAGTTATGAAGGTTGTGGGGATCAAAATAAGAGGTGGGTAAACTAAGAATTTGAGAATTTGGGTAAATTAAGAATTTGTGATCAGGGCAAGGTGTGCCATGATTAAAAGGACATCCAAAATGTTCAAACAATATCAGTTGTATTAAATGTTTCCCTGATCAGAGCACATATATGGTGATGTTGATAGGTTTTCAATGTAGTGAGTCCCCGGGACCCACAGGTGGCGAGTTGGGTGGGTCCCTGAGAAATTCAATGGGTCCCGACTCCCCAGTTTAAAAAATGTGTTTCTTTTTTATTATTATTCTATTTCTTAAATTAAATGAATAGTGTTAAAGGTCCCATGACATGAAAATCTCAGTTTATGAGGTTTTCTAACATAAATATGAGTTCCCCTAGCCTGCCTATGGTCCCCCAGTGGCTAAAACTTGCGTTTGGTGTAAAACGAGCACTAGCTGTTCTGCTCGCCTTTGAAAAAATGGAGGCTCAAGCGCGCTGATTTGGAAATCTGTGCTCATGACGTCATGAGGAATCTCAGCTCCTCCCCTTACTCTGCCTGGCCCGCCCAGAGACGTTGGCCCGCCAATGAGACTCGACCGTGAGAGCGCCACATGTGTGTGTGTGAATACACACACTGTAACGCAAGTGTTTCTTGTCGGTTCTTTGACGTGTCTTGTATTTCCACAACGAGACTGTCGTGGGGGTTATCTGAGCCATGGTTGAGAAGGAATTGGGGGAAAGGAACTTTGGTTTGACTCGCTGAAGTACATGAACTGCGACATGCCGCCGGTTGCCGCGAGGCACCATCACCCGGCAGCGGGCAGCCGGCAGCAGGCAGCGCGCGGTTCAGTCGACTTCAGGTTGATGTGAAAGTGGAAGAACCAGAGACGTCGCAGAACCCGACAAAGTCGTTTGTGATTCATAATATCGTCTGGAGGCGCACACAATATGTTATATGATATAGATATCTATGTATTATATGATATTATTTAGATATAGAGCTCCAGGACTGTAACGCAAGTGTTGTACACTTCCTTGTTATTTGGATAACCGTTCTGCTGTTGGTGTGATGGCGCATCACGTCGGACTCTCGTCTCTGGTATTTCTACAACGAGACTCGTATTGGGGGTTATCTCAGCCAAGGTTGAGAATGAATTGGGGGGAAGGAACTTTGGCTTTGACTCCCTCAAGAACATGAACCACGACAAGGAGGAGAAAGGGATCTTTGCCGGGCAGCGCTTATGCACCTTCGCCTCCGGCGGTGGTCCCTCAGCGGGGCTCAAGCGGGAGACATACGCCGCCAACAATCCCTTTCTCCTCCATGTCGTGGTTCATGTTCTTGAGGGAGTCAAAGCCAAAGTTCCTTCCCCCCAATTCATTCATTCGTGTTATGCGCCATCACAATTCCTTCTCAACCATGGCTCAGATAACCCCCACGACAGTCTCGTTGTGGAAATACAAGACAAGTCAAAGAACCAACAAGAAACACTTGCGTTACAGTGTGTGTATTCACATTGATGTGGACGTTGAAGAACCAGGAACGTCGGAGAACCCAACGCGGTCGTTTGAGATTCATAATATCGGCTCACACAGCTTTTGGCCGTGATAATATATATTATATGATATAGATAACTGTGTAGGCTATATATATCAGTTGTTTACATCTTGACAACCTGCCGACAACATTCGGCTCATGTTTCCAAAAGACGAAATAACATAATACAGATAACGGATCGCTAGATAACACTTGTTTTTACTTTATATTTGTATTGTATTTAATTGTTTAATCGAGGCGATCGCGTCAAATGACGTAGGAATGTACGAGAACCTTCCTACGTCATTTGACGCGTTCGCCCGTTTCCGCTATTCGATGAAACAATTAAATACAATACAAATATAAAGTAAAAACAAGTTTTATCTAGCGATCCGTTATCTATATTATGTTACTTCGTCTTTTGGAAACATGAGCCGAATGTTTTTTGCAACCTGCCCGGCAATAGACGATCGCGTCGTCTGTTGCCAGGCAGGTTGTCAAGATGTAAACAACTGAAAATTTTCGCCCCCGGTACAATTTTAACGTGACACCGCCTTGCTACACTTCACGCCACTGTCTACATAATGCTACACAACGCCACAGACAATCAATATTACTTTGAATTATATACTTACTGAAAAGCAAGCTCTTTGCCGACATCTGGCTGAAGGCCTTTTTGGTGTTCACACCTTTCCAGTTGATCTGGTGGGACACGTCGTCTGTGTAAAGCCGGCCAAGAATGTTCCAAGTCACCCTCTTCAAATCCTGGCCTCCAATTGTGGCCAAAGAAGCAATCTAAAAGGCAAATATATATATATTTTTTTAAATATCAGCAAGGTAAACAATTCTAAGCTTATGCATCCCGAAATGTAGAAAAACAAAAACGTCTATATTTGTACTAGTTGCTCTCGAGAAAAAAATCCTGTTCCCTTGAATTTTTCTTTTTCTAAACATGTACTTGGCTCACACTCTCATGGACATGTGCCACCTTACACACAATGTCATACCAGGTAGACTGTCGCTCACTGACACAATCTGGGAAAGGGGGGTTCAGGACAGGCCTGTTCAGTGCTGCTTCAATAGAATACTTGCAATAATCATGGACAATCAATATACCTAATAGCATTATAGCATGGACCATTCATATTAAGAAGACTCACTATTCTATGTCGAGCTGGGTGGTTTGAGGGTTCTTTTAAAAACACCTCAAATGCCTCCACTGCCTCCAGGTGTTCCAACGGGAGATTAATATTATCAGGCATCTCAACTTCTGGCCCCGGGGTGCTGTTCATCCTGCTGCAGAGGTAGTTGACCTTTGCCACAAGCTGGTCTTGCTGCTGTTTAATCGTCTCCAGCAGGTTGAGGATGTGGACTTCAGCCACTGATGACAAACATGAAATATAGCTCAAATGTAGTGTGTGAAATACATCACGTTTCAGTGCTTATCCTCATTACTCACAATACTGACATTAGTTATTGATAAAGTTTGAAGAAAATATGTGAGAGTTGTCATAATTTCTTCCAAAATCTGTAGCATAGAATGACCCTCCAGTATTTGCCAGTTATTGCTTACCAGAGCAGGGAATGGACTCATTCATTCTTCCCCCTCGCCATGTTGGTCCGATGGCGGGGATTGAAGAAGGCTCCTCTGTTGGCCGCAGGCTCAGGGTTGATGTCGGGGGTGGAGGGGGTGGAGGGAGAAGAGGAGGGACTGCCGTTCCTGGCCCAGAGGGGGAAAGAATTGTATTAAATCAGTCATCTGTTAATCATGACTGATAATACACATGGGACCGTTCTATTCACTAATATTTCAGAGATCAGTCCTTACCTTGAGTAACTCTCCAGAGTTGTTTTGGCAACGGTTGTTGCGGTCCTGCCCCATGGTGAGGTGCTAAGGGAAGGAAATTGTTATTAAATTATTGTGATTTGTTAACCATGGTAGACTGTCAGCTAGAGGACCAAACAATTGCAAACGAAAAATCTCTGGCCATGCTCTGGTTGTGCATTAATTTGTATGTTGCAACATTTTGGAATGCACTACCTATTTAAATCCCATGAATGGATTGACGATGTATTTCAATACAATTTGGTATTGATGAATGATAAATATTGCATGAATGCAGATGTTTTTAATTGACAAAATATGTGGCTGACATTTAGATATTTTTACAAAAAAAAAAATTACAATTTCAGTGGAGTATGCAGAAAATCTAAGATGGTAATGCAGTTGCAATCTGTTGATTTGAAACAGAGTGACCATTGCTGTGTTAATATAGATGGGGCCACTGTATTCAATATTATTTCGGAGATCAGTCTTTACCTAGACAGTTTTCCTCAAGTCGAGGAGAGACTCTGCTGCTGCTGCCTGGCCCTCGGCGAGATGTTGGAGCTGGAGGAATGGATACAAGGTGAGGTGATTATCTTTAGCACTAAGAATGTTAACCATATCTTAATATTAAAGTTATGATTATGTTATTTCTGATGGCAGGAGATTATCCCTTACTCTGCCAGTGCAATTGGCCACCATCTTCACTCTCATCAGAGTCCCCAAAGTGATGCCTGTTAAATAACCATATTATATTATTATTGGGGTAACTGTAATCCCAAAATTGCCAAATATACATACAGTATAGCACAAACATCTCTGGTCTATTTTTGAATGCTACGGGAAATATCCTTCCTATCAATACAAAAACATAAACAAGACAGAACACACTTACACTGCCTTCCTTTGTCGTTTATCTGGCGGCCCACACTCCTCCTCTGCCTCAGACTGAAGATCAGTGGTGTTGCAGCCCGTCTGGTACTTCTCCATTAGCCTACAGGCATCTTTGTAGTTGTCTAAAATTGAATATGTTAAAATGATCATAAGGTTGAAATTAGCTGCAATATTATTACTAAAGATACGTAAACTAGGCACACAAAGTAAGCAAACTTGTGTTTGGTTGATATTTTCATTGCTATAACAATGCTTTTTAGCAAGAAAACTTACATCGTTGGAAAGCCTGAAACCTCCCCTTTTAAATGATGCCACATTTGTAAGGAACATGCATTTGTGGTAAGAGCAGCAGAGCTGAGTGGGTAGGTTGCGCCCAAGAAAAATGTGCCAAACAGCATTCTGCCATTGACTCTTAGTTTGAGCTTTTGGTATTCCCAGGCGATGCCAATCAGGGACAATGGCAGAGCGCTGAGAGTCAGAGTCAGAGTCAGAGAGTCAATGGCAGACTGCTGTTTGGTACATTATTCTTGAGCGCAACCTACATACTCAGCACTGCTGCTCATACCACAAATTAAAGGAACATTTTAAACAATGCAAGACAATTTTCACAACATAGACAGAATATGTTATTCCAAGCAGAAGGAGAAGAAACCATCACATTTTCTTTAAACTACAGTTTTATGAATTGGCATACCACAAGTTCTGATGACCATGATGTCATATTTTGGCCAGTTTGACTCTGGTGTCTCACTGTTGGCCGCTGCCCTTTTGGCACGTTCTGTGTTTTTATATTTTGGCCAGTACACCATCCCGTCATCACACCAATTTTCCGGGACCACAGCAATGTCCCCGTTGGCAAACTTAATGAGATGAAAACTCATCCTTAATGTAGAAAGAAAGAAAAATTATTTGTCATGCAAAAAAAAGAAGTGTGTGTGTGTGTGTGTGTGTGTGTGTGTGTGTGTGTGTGTGTGTGTGTGTGTGTGTGTGTGTGTGTGTGTGTGTGTGTGTGTTTTATACATTTAATTTAGAGGCGCCTTTCAAGACACCCAAGGTCACCTTACAGAGCATATAGTCATCATAAATCGTTTAAAAAACAAGACATTGTGGAAAAAATAAAATTAAATAAAAAAATAAACATAAATAAAATAAAAAAATAAAAAAAACAAGACACGTAGTGTATACCTGGAAAAATACCACCTTTTCTGGAATACTTACAGCAAGAGTAATGAAGTAATGGAAGTCATAGTCAGAAGTCAGTAGTCAACCATATTATTAAGAGTTTTTAACTTGAACTGATTGTTTAAACTGATTGATTTATTGAACTGATTCATAGGCAGTAGTCAACTATATAATTCGTTTTTAACTTGAACTGATTGTTTAAACTGATTGATTGATTGAATGAACTGATTCATAGTCAGTAGGCAACTATATAATTAGAGTTTTTAACTTGAACTGATTGTTTAAACTGATTGATTGATTGATTGAACTGATTGTTTTTTTTATTCATTATGTATGACACCTCAACCGACTTCAGCTCATCAGATGCATGTTTGACAACGAATATGTTAATTCTGTCGGAGTTGAAGGGGTAGGTATAAAATGGCGACTGCTGGGAAAATTCAGTGTATACAATGAACACACCATTATCATTTTGGATGATGTTTTTGACAAGGCAGACTTTCTCCCCCACCAGAAATATATTGTCCCCTGTTGATCATTTTACTGTCCATCGTTCACATCTCATTTCCCCATATTGGCCCTGCACTCCCATCCCAACAACAATTGGCCCCACAAAATGCTCCCTTTTTAGAGTGATGTCTGCATCAACATCCAATTTCCTAGCTTGAACCTCTGAAAGGCGCCGGACAAGCTGGGCTAGTGGGAACTCCGGTTTTCTTACGAGTTTTTTTATTTTCCCGAGGTAGTTCTCATACGGGAACGCTGAAAAAGTATCCAAACAGCCATGTCGATTCACCTCGTCTGCTAGGTGGACCAAACAGTGAACATTGTAAACAATTTGGTCTGTCCCATACAGCTCACCAAAATGAGCAACAAAAGACTTCAGCAATTGGCCAGCATAGTCTACAAGGCTGTGATGTTGAGGGCTTACCAAGATCGATATGGCAGTTGACAGGAGCATGAAATTAGAATACATATTCTGGTCCAAGAATCCCGCCAGCACCACAGGGCCAGTGTACAGTAAAAACTGCCGGAATTCGGTTGCCTTCCACCGGTCTAACTCTCTAAGTGACCGTGGTCTCCTGGCAAACTCAACTGGAACATTCGGCCTGACAGACTGGAGTTCATGTGAAATCCTGTCAACTATCAGTGCAGGCATTCTCACAGTTAAAGGACCCCGGAGCCAGAACTGGAGCATTTTTTTAACAACGCCCAAACAGACTAAATGCATGTAATCTAATGGAAACTGTGTTACCATGCCTATCTTGATACCCTGAAATGGATGAGGTCCCTCATGGTGGTGAATTTCATCGAGCTTTAAGTTGAATGACATGTCCGTTCTAAGGGGGTGCTCTGGTCCAGGGAACGACATGCGGTGATTCTGGTACTTCCCCGGGTGTTGGCACTTATCGCACCCATGGTAAGCATTATGGGCCTTTGTTTTTTTCACAAAGGCCCGTGCAGGGGTGTCACACACTACTGTGTGAAGCTCAATTGTGAGGTTCTTATCACCAAAGCAAAACCCAGCCTCGAGCTCCTTTAATTCAGTCACAAAATCTGATAAGAACTCTGTGGCCGAACTTGGTTTTTTAGGTCCACAGTACGCCCCAATCACCACTGGTTCCTTCATAGGGACGGTAACTAGCAATCCAAGGATCGGCCACAGCTGTAAAGTGGAACTTTTAAATAAAGGCAGACCTTTATTACACCTTTGACGTGTTTATTTAAAGTGTTCCTTAAGGAGGAAAGGATCCCAAAGTGATGGTAGTTACCCCCAGCCTTCTCTTGAATATCATAGTGGACTTTTGTTTTGAGAAGGGTCTTACCATCCTTGGGCAGATTGGGATGGGTTATGTTGAGTATGCTCAACAGCGCAGTCAGGGCAACCATTGAAATGCCAAATCTCACTGCCCAGTTGGCAATGTTATCGGAAAGGGATGGGGATGGGACATCAGGTTCAGAATCTGATGGGACATCAGGTTCAGAATCTGAACATGTTGTCCCATCCCCATCATCAAAATCCATGTCCTCTTCACTTAAATCTTCAAGTGAATCAAATGCATCTGCATCTGCAGCTGAAGAGGTAGGAGCAGTGTCCTCAGAGAGAACTCTGTAATCTGCCGTCATTGCCGTCATGTCCATGTCAGTCATGTCTGTCCTAATGTCAAGAAGCCTTTTTTGGACGTCAACACGTGCCCTTCGTCTTAAGGCGTTTGAGGAGACAGGCAGAGTCTTTCTATTCATTTTTGTTCTAAAAGAGACATTTGAGAAAGACAGGTTGCAATCAATTGATCATTGTTCCTAATGTAATGTTCCTAATCATTGCTCCTAATGTTGTTTTTTAAATAAATACATTGCTGAATATACTTTAGTGGTGTTGTCTGTTTCATTGCTACAAACTAGACAAAAAAAAACATTTGTGTTGCTCTACTTGATTCGGCTACATGAAATGGCCTTCTGGAAAATGTATGTGTGAGGCATTATTATTCTCATTATTGTTAGCAGACCATTCATGCCACATCAGGGCGCTTTAGTTCCATTGATGTGTTGTGACTGCGTGAGTAAAGTGGGAAGCAGAAACCAATATGGAGGGAATGTAATGAGGTTGCAATGAAATCTTCTGTGCTCCAAAGGCAATTGTATCATAAACGTAACATGAGCAAGATGCAAGGGATAATGCCTGACGAGGTGTCCATTAACAGAAATGTTGACTTACTTGATCAATCAAACCCAGCAGAGGAGGCAATGGCAGAAAAGTTGAAGCTGCAGAACACAAAATAGAAGATGATGAGGACCAAGTTCCATAATGCTACCATAATAAATCACAAACAGGCGTTGTCTAAACGACTGTGAAAAATGTTTAAGCTTAATTTTCATTACAAAGAGGATGGAAAAGGGGCAATAGACACTATGAGACCAAACTCTGCTGGAACACCGTGGCCACGGCGTTCCCGCGTCTCCCCCGACTCCCGCCGTGCCCCGCGAACGAATGAATGAATGGCCCGGGAACCGTGGGCAATGCGGCCACGGCACTCCCGCGTCTCCCGCGTGCCCCGTGAATGAATGAATGGCCCTGGAACTGCGGGCCCGTGACAGCAGCCCGGGCAACGCGGGCACTGTCACACTAAATTTGTACCGGCTGCCAAATTTTTACCGGGCGCATCATCCATACGTAATCCATTCCAAACCTGCCTGTCAGCAGATGATCACGTCGTCCGTTGCCGGGCAGGTTTCAAAAAACATTCGCGCTCATGTTGCTTAAGACGAAATAACATAATACAGTTAACGGATCGCTTGATAACACTTGTTTTTACTTTATATTTGTATTGTATTTAATTGTTTAATCAAATTGAGCAAGTAAACTGAGTGTTTAAAGCAGGTCAAGGACGAAATAGCACAATACAGATAACGGATCGCTAGATAGAAGGTTCGCGAATGTTCACGTCATTCGACGTGATCGTCCGTTGCCAGGCAGATAGGCTAGGAGTAGATAATGGATATGGGCCTTAAAACAGACCAGACCGACACAGGGCTCATTTTCCCCATAATGACCGGCGTTCTATACATTGTCCCTTACATAACATAGTCTGCCGAAATTGCTATTGCATTTTACATCAAATACACTCACATGATCAATCACTTCTCGGTTCTACTGCTAGTTCAATATCAAGCAAAGTCATTACAATACAATTATAGCATATAGTGTTGTGGCACTAATAATAACAACTTATCTAATTCACTTCAACTAGCTATAAGCAAAGAGGAATCGGAGAGTCCAGGTCAAGTATAGATGGAGAGTTTATTGCCGCCCGCAAACGAGAGACAACAAAGCCGAATGGTATTCGCGAATACACACTGCCAAATGAATCCCGGACAGCTCCTTATATCCCCAATCCTTTACACAATACAAAGTTGGACTTTCATCAAATATTGATGTGCATAGAATGTTTTTCTGGGTCATACTGTGTGGATGTCAGCATATTCTCATGTCTTCCGGATCCCAATGTGACCTTAGAACATATATTATCCTTATACAAACAGAGATGATGCACACGTGTGAATGTAAGCATTGTCTTCAGAGAGTACATCAAAATGGGAGTAGACTGGACTCTCTTACTGGTGTGACACATTAGATGGGAATGGACTGGACTCACTCACTGGTGCCACACGGCACATAACATCTAGGCTAAAAGGTGATCAGCTGTTTTCCACTATTAAAGTATCTATATGATATGTAGGCCTAATAATAATCATAGTTTAACATAAAATGTAAGGTTAATTTCTACCACAATAGCCCCTACACGATGAAAACAGAAAGGCCAATGTTTACTGTGAATGTCACAATATCTCAATTAATAAATGCACTTACTCAGTCAAGAGGATTCAGCCCAAAGTCAAAAAAGCACAGAAAATCTCCGATGATGACTTGACCTTCTCCGGTTCTTTAAGCGTCTGCGGTCCGCTCAGGATCCACTGTTTGACAGTGGGCGGAGCCATCCTCTGTGAAAGGCGCATCCGCGTACAGGGATCCGACATGGGTCTGCTCAGGATCCGCTGTATGACAGTAGAACTTTCGGAGGCGGAGCTGATCCTCTGGGCGGCGCCCAAACGGATGAGGCAGCTTACGCGGGTTTGGCGGATTGAAGGCGGATCCGCCTAGGAGTCTCCTGCTATGTGGGTCCCGTGGGTTCTAGAATATTTACAGAACACGGCTAAAGGCTATGTGCGCCTCGCCATTGCGATACATCCACTGTAAACAGAGCGCATGGTACCGTGGCTGCACGGCAGAATTTCGGGAACGTCTTTGAATACTGTGTTAGTTGCCCACTAATACCTATATTAAAGAATACATAAAATAGCATGTCATGTCTGCCCCCCCCACGCAGTCGTTACGGTTCATAATATTTCGGAGGCGCACAAAGCTTTTGGCCGTGATGTTATATATTATAATGTTCTCTAATACGAGGCGGAGGCAGTGTCTAGTCCCCGGTTTATTCAACCATCAAACTGTATTCAATTCCGAACGGTAGAAATAGTAATATCAAATCTGCGCACGGAGCACGGCGCCCGCCCCCCCCCCCCCACCCCCTTCGACAAACATCGATATTTATCTTATATCGATATTCTGCTTGAAGATATCGAGATATGAGTTTTGGTCCATATCGCCCAGCCCTAGTCAGTATATGATAAATAAACAATATAATAAAATAAATGAATAGAAAGACAATGACAGGGATATTGACAATGACAGTGACAATCACATGCATAGTCATTGGCTGCCAAATGCAAGTCGGTAGGTGTGTGTGATGATTTCAAACCAGTCACAGATGTTATGGTTTTTAGCTCATTGGGTGTTATTAAACCTACAATGAATTGTACAAAAAAAAATTGGTTTATAATTTTACCAAGTCCATGGAAGTGGGGTTGACCAGGTTAAGGAACTTAAATATTCACCTGGGAGGGATGGCTTTCGCAGATAGCTTTGTCTGCTCTATCTTCTGTAGCTTTGCTTTCTGTTGAAAACCTCCAGTCTCATTTTTCTTTTCCTCTTCTCTGGAGATGGAACGTAGTTGAAAAGAGATGGAACAAAGTCCGGACTCAAGGGATTATCACTCTTTCTCCCTACAAAATAAATAGAAACATTTCAGTGTCGAACTTGGGTTTGTTTACTACTACGTTAGCACTTGCTAGCTTAGCAGCTACAAAACAGGACATTGTTAGCCCCACGAATTGCATGCTATAATTCAACTAGCTATGTAGTATTAAACTGATCCGAAACCACAATTATAGCCTATTAAATAATGAAGCTAAGCTGCTAAGCTTTGTATTCTGTAACTCACCTGATATGAAGTGATCGCTGCACAAGCGGAATCCGGGGGTCCCATTTTTCAGCCTTTTTTTGCTTGCTCCTGGCTCTTTTAATGGCGCTGATCCACTTAGCTCGCCTCTCCGCATCTTTAGGAACGCGGTAGAACGACGTACATCTATTTTTGCCTCGTTTATTTGTGCAACCTGGTGCACAACAGTTATCGACATGTCTTCTCCACCACCACAACAGTATGAGTGGCCGTTTAGGACATAACTAATTGAGACACTCTCACACACATACCTATGAAACACTCTTACACTCACTACTGAAACGCTCACACACTCACTACTGAAACACTCACACATACATACATACTCTTCTGAAACACTTACACATACATATGAGAAACACGCAACCCGGTATCACGCCATTGCGTGCTCCTGCGCACGAACGTTAATCTATTGAAGCGTGTTCCCGAGCACGATAGTCCGACTTTTTGCGTGTTACACAAAACGAAATGTAAACCAATGCATTCTGAATGGGAGTGTTCTAAGACAATTAACGTGCTCCACAAAACGCTACGAGAGAGAGAGAAAGAGAGAGCGGGAGGGACAGAGAGAGAGAGAGAGAGAGCGAGAGAGAGGCTTCAGAAAGGGTGTGCGCAGATAGTACAGTGCACCCTAGTTATGTTTATGCCAAAACCTATATATATAATTAGGCTATAATTATATTATTTAGCGTGTAATGAGACAATCTATAGCCAAATTGTCGAAGATGCCCGAGAATCTTCGGGGATATCAGCATGGGAAATCGGCGAATCAGACCCATGAATCTATTGTAGCGACCCTGGGACAGTTAAATAGTTTGTGTGTTATGTGTTACATTATATTTCGTTGTCCGTTATGCCAGTTGTTCTATGTGCATGTATTGTAATGTTATTCTTGTCAAACAGCGTGTGGGGCGAATCATTAGGTCAGCTGGGGGAGGGCCTTGGAAGAACAGGAGGGTGGGGGCCTGCACGCGAGTGAGACCGTGTTGCCGGGGTAACCGGGGTTTGTTTGGGTCCGGTTTTCAGCTGTTGGTTTCAATGTTGTTACAATGTTACGGGTTTCAGTGACCTGGTTTTTGGTCCATTAAAACTACCTTCAACTAATGACTCGACATGATTATGTCACCGGCGAGGTCGTTACACTATAAAGAAACACGTCATCTCAAGCGGGAGAGAACGTTTGCGGTGCTGGTTTGTGTCACCAACCCAGCAACCCAGTCGCCAAGAAAAAACGTTGACGGTGTACGTTTCCATGAACACTGGATACGTAGCATTTCAACGTAAAAAATAGCGTGTTATACCTACAGTATCCACGTGTGCCGCTGTGGAGGCGGGTTTCGGGGTTTGGGACACGATTGTTTAGGGGGGGGGGGGGAGACTGTTGTTGACCGGGGAGGGGGGTGGGGGGGGGGGGGGGAGAAACGTTTGTTGAGGGGGGGGGGGGACACACGATTGTAGGGGGGGGGGGGACACACGTTAGTTGAAGGGGGGGGGGGGGGACACGTTTGTTGAGGGGGGGAGACACGTTTGTAGGGGGGGGGGCACGCTCGACAACGAGAGTTGGTTTTTATTGAACGCTCGACAACGAGAGTTGGTTTTTATTGAACGAGACTTCAACACGGAACAGCTGCACGAAACGATGGTCACGTCACTCTCGGTGACGGTGTCGACAATAATGAACACACGAACAATGTTAATAGAACAACACACAACCACATAGCATCCCGAACCCATTAACCCCACTTAATCCTAACAACAAAACAAGTTAACAAAAGCCCCATTTGTCAACTGAGAACCCCAATTCCCAGAATCCCCCGCGGCTCCGGAACACGGCTAGCTTATATTAATCTTTATTATCTGAATGGGAAATGCAATATTTTAGGACAGATACACCATTAAACGCGTTTCTAATGACATTTCTAGCGAGAAATGTACATTTTCCTTACATAATCTTCAGTCAGTGAATGTGTATGATCTTTATTAATCTTTATTATCTGAATGGGAAATGCAATATTTTAGGACAGATACACCATTAAACGCGTTTCTAATGACTTTTCTAGCGAGAAATGTACATTTTCCTTACATAATCTTCAGTCAGTGAATGTGTATGATCTTTATTAATCTTTATTATCTGAATGGGAAATGCAATATTTTAGGACCGATTCACCGTTAAACGTGTTTCTAATAACATTTCTAGCGAGAAATATACTTTTTACTTGCATAATCTTCAGTCAGTGATTGTGTCTGATCTTTAGTTTTATAGTTATTAGGATTTGATCGGCTCGCTCGCATGTTTCAACGACGTCAGGTTGCTTTCGCTAAACTAGCAGCTCACGTGCTTCCTGCGTTTGTGTTATTAAACTGTTACTTTATGTAACTTTTAATGATATCATCTTGTTAGAAACACGTATATCTGAGAGCCAACCCAGTCGCCAAAAGCATACGTTGACAGTGTACTTTTCGTGAACACTGGATTACGTCGCATTTCAACATAAAATAGCGTGTTATACACACACACACGCACGCACGCACACACACACACACACACACACACACACACACGCACACACGCACACACGCACACACACACACAGTATCTTGTACAATGATTTTTAGATTTCTTCTTTGTAAAACTTGAAAAATAAAGTAAGTTTTGGCTTTGGAAAAGTAATTATTTCCCTTATTATGCAAATAGGCTATGCTGTTAAGGCTGCCGTGTTCCAATACCTGTACTTCCATGAGTATACTTAAAGGAAGTATACTATCCGTACTATCTACTACGTTAATTTTTCAGATGTGAGTGCTGTTCCAAATCGAGTACTCCGTGGTGCACTAACCGGAAATTACGATCACGACTGCCGCCGTGGCTCCTCCCCCGCAATAAACATCCCGCTTTGAAAGGTGAACTCTTTACGCCTAGCAACTATAAAAAACTATAAAAACTAAAAAATGACTCTATTAATGCAGGCTATGTGGAAAATGCGCCGACTTTGGCTCAGCCTGGCTCCGACTCTTCCGCTACGTATACATATGTGTAATCCAGCACATATAAAGACGGGGACCAGAAAATAATTACTTTCTCTCCATTGAAACCCATTCATATTTTTCGATCTCAGAGGTCCCATGAGGGGCCTACCGGAAGGGGCGAACTTACGAGCTCTATGACGCTGCTCTCGAGCGACATATAGCTAGGACTGCTAATCTTACAAGCATTCTCAAGATCGATTGTCGGCAGTAGTTCTATTCATTCTATCGCTGTAACTTTTCTCTCGTGTTGCTATGGACAAGTTGTTTGACCTGGATCTCCGTGACCCCCGCACAGAAGGAAGACACCTTGCCGTTGGGTTGATGCATGACCAATTCCTTGCAGAAGCCATGGTAACAACCTTTTGTACATTAACTGAACTTGAACTTGTACATGAAATGAATGTTTCAGTACTTCAGAAACTCCGTCTAACAAGATGTTGGACTTAAACACACAGGAGGCTGCGGAGAATGTCAATCGGGCAAGATCTGGAGGGGATTCACCACGGAGCTCAACCAAACGGAGCGGACGCGGCAAGGCCAGAGGGAGACGTGGAGGCCGTGGAGGCCGTGCGGGCCATACAGGCCGTGCAGACCGATGGAGTGGCCTAACTACAGGTTTGTTTATGTGCAAATTCAGATTAGTTTAATTGGTGACAAACAATTACCCATGGCAATTAGGGATGGGTCAGAATTTTCTATTATTCGATTTTTCGTTCCCGTGGGTCAAAGTCGATTTGTAACATTTGGACCGTTAAAGGTTGGGTATGGGATTTGCGAAACGCCAGCAGATTTTGAAAATACACAACTCAAATGGTCCTACCCCCTCTCCTTCAACGCTGACTCTACCCATTCCAAGTACAAGTACATGGGAGCGGGGGAGAGGGAGTGCAGTACGACCGTTTGATTGACGTACTTACTGTCAAATGAGTTTCTTGCAGCAGTGCAAGCACTTGAGTGTCTGCCGTAGAGATATATTAATCTGTCATGTACTGTTTAACAGGCATGGACACTGAGGTGTTGGCACTTCCTTCAGAGGATTCCTTGCCCTTACCCAGAGCACAGCAAAATCCTCAAGAGATGTTTGGTAAATATACAGTGTTTAATTCTGAAATCCAAATACTGTATATAGAATGTAGATCATTTGGTTATATTTTATTTGCAGAACAAAACATGGAGAGGCTTTCTGCCCTACTGGATTCAAGCCCCTGTCCTGCTGAGCCTGAGAGAAGCGCAGCATCATCGTGGTCTGTTAGGCAGCAGAAAGCCTCTGACCGTTGGGAGGAAGCACGGCCGTACCACCTCAGATGTCTTTTGGAATCTGAGGCTGTTGGCAAGCCATTGTGTTGCTTCTGCCACAAGCCGGCTGTTATAAGGTTGGATGTTTATCAATCAAATAATAGAATGTATCTATGTACACTAAAAAAGTATATCATATAAATTGAGTGACTTGACTTGAGTGTTTTGTCTGCTTAGGTGCAGAGAGTGCCTTCCGGAGCAGTGGTTTTGTGGGGCCTGCGACATGCATAACCACAGCAAACGGCCACTCCACAACAGGGACAGCATGGTGGATGGCTTCTTTAAAGCCATTCCCCCATCCACATGTATCTCAAGAGGAGAGACTGGAATATATGCCACACATGAGCAAGGTAAGGTCTGACAAATCTACCTTTCTAGACTTCCTGATCCTTATCTTGTTTATTCAGTCTGCTGCCATACACAGAATGTTCACTTTTCTTTTCGACAGATCGCATTTTACCCACAATGCCAGCACAGCACTGCACCTGCCAGGTCCCTAGCTTCACAGTGGAAGCTGGGAAACCAGTCATCTTGATTACCATCAATGGTAGAAACCAGTTCTCTATTTAGACTTCTGTTAGTCTAATATACAATATGTGTCAATGATTATGACTAATGTTGTTTTTTTCGTTAGGGCGTTATGATTTGCATTTGCCACGTTATGTGTGCCAAACATGCCTGCAGCAGTGGGCCCCTGATGTGAGAGACCTAGTCAGGAGTGGATATTGGCCAGCTTCTGCAAATGCTTCCACAATCTACACGTGGACCTCCTCAACACCTTTCAGGAGCTGAAGTTGATCTCACCTGGATTCTCCAGGCAAGCCCTTGCAAAAATGCTGGAACATCGCACACTGTGTGCAGGAAGAGTAAGTGACATCAGCAATACTATTTATTATGCTCACCAATATTGTCAGCTTGTCAGGGGGGGCCTGCCCTCGGGGTCTGACCGGGCCAAGTCTCGGGCAGGAAGGGCCCCCCCTTCCTGCCCTCGGGGTCCGACCGGGCCAAGTTTCGGTGCGGAGGTCCCAGTTAGGCCCTAGAATAAGGTATTAAAATTTCAGGGCGGTAGGACCTTCCTATCTCAAAAACTGTTTTTCCACCACATTCTGAACCATTAGGTCTTGCAGGCTACACTTCTGAGGGGCTTTGTCCAAATGACACTCCATTTGGGAAAACTTTTTTTCTCTAAGGGCTAGAACTCCAAATCTCGGATATGTCGTACACGGGCCCCGGGAAATGTGTGTAAACATTTTAGCATCCCTAGCTATCTCGAAAAGGTCGGCAAAGGGGCGTGACCTCCAACAGTACAGTAAATGTACATAAGACAGAGGTTAGTTTCTAGTCCCCATTTTTTGTGGGATGGAGGTGTACATTTGTGGCTAAAGGTGTGTAGACACAGCTGGCCTGTGGCCACGTTTTTGAAGTCGGGGGTCAAAAGGTCAAAAGGAGCCGGCACCACGCCGCTTATGAGATAACAAAAAATTAATGTGTGTTTCTCTCATAACTTTTTGTCATTATTAAAGAGAGGCCTGATTCTCCGATATGCATGTTGGATGGCTAGGGTGTAGGTTTGGGTAGAACTTCAGACCAAAATCTTGCAAGCGAGCCGCTGGGTGAGGTGCAACAAGATGGAGCACTTGCTGAGTAATTTATTGTAGGGCCGGTGCGTAAGAGGGCAAACAAGATGTCCTTCAACATCTACGCTTCCAGGCGATTGCAACGGTGCCACACATGAACACATTCAAACATGTTTAATGGTAGTAATTAGCTGTCGAAATTGGAGGCCTTAATCAATAATGACCAGCTATTGATTTGCTTCCCGATAAAAGTTTGTGACAAATCACATGTTATTTAGCATCTACACATTGAGCTGAGTCCAATGACACAAAGCATGACACTCCACGCCCTACACGGCCCCCTACACTACATGGCCCCTGTATTTTACATGGTACACCTATGGTCTAGGACATGATCTCTGTGTGGCACAAGGTCGAGCTTGATCTCATTGGACTCAGCTGCTAATGTAGATGCTAAATAACATGTATTTGTCAGAAAACTCCATCGGGTAGCAAATCTATAGCTGGTTATTATCTATAAAGGCCTCCAAAATCGACAGCTAATTACTACCCTGAAACATAGTCAAATATGGTCATGCATGGCACCGTTGCAATCGCCTCGAAACGTAGATGACAAATGACACCTTGTTTGCCCCGTTACGGGAAGATATTTTCATGGTATATATTTCTATTTCCTAACCAAGCTCCATTGCCGTCTTTAACCAACGTGGTTTGCCGAGAGTCACGTGACGTTGACGCAGGCCCATTGAAAAGAAAAGGCCCAAAAAAACGCATGTCACATGTTTAAAGCCGTTATTGTAATTAATTAATTTAATATTAAAATATAGGCTATTATATGTATACAATTATTACGTTGTGTAATATTCTATCTATAAGTAGACCATAACTTTTATTCAATTATCGTTATACATGATCTGTATCTGACCATTGAACATCTTTAACCAAGTTCAGGTATAACCAGACCATATAACAAATATTTATAACATATAAACTAGGCTATACGTATAGCATATCATACATTTGGTTACAGGCCAAATTCGGTATAAATGTTACCCTCTGCTGGCCCACAACTAGATCGTCGCGTCCCTAGCAACCTGACGTCTTTGAAACATGCTAGGGAGACCATAAAACTAACTATCGAACAAAAGATCAGACACATTCACTGACTGAAGATTATGCAAGTAAAAAGGTATATTTCTCGCTAGAAATGTTATTAGAAACACGTTTAATGGTCAATCTGTCCTAAAATATTGGATATATATATATATATATATATATATATATATATATGCCTAATGCCTTCAGGGCGGCGCTACTGTTCAATCAGGACAAGAACAATGAGGTACTCCCACTCTTTTATCCCTGCAACCATCAGGTTACTAAATGATGACAAAAGTAAGGAGTAGGTGGAGAGCACACCAGTGTTGCTGGGTGTTTCCGGGGGCAGGGTGGTTGTTACTGACGGGCTGAAATGAATTGTGAGTTAAATGTGTGTGTTGGACTGCCTTTGATATATGTTTTTGTCTACCTCCTATTGCTATTTATTGTATTTATTAAGTAATCTATTATGTGAGACTGGAAACTGTGAACGAAATTGCCCATTTTGGGATAAATAAAGTTTTCTAATCTAATCTAATATATATATATATATATATATATACGTAACCATTTCCCCCAAATGCTGGGAGAACGTATCGACCCCTATTGGTGCTATTCCTCCATTCATTTAGATGGGCGGAAGAAACGTGTATCTCTTCACGCTTTGGTCAGGCATAGCGTGACACTGAACACTCCTTGCGAGGTGGACCAATGTATCTATTTCACGCCTTGGCGTGATACCGGGTTGAACAGACTGTTCTGTGTTTATGTGTGGAAAAATAACATCATTACACGGTTTCCATAAAATAACATAATCAGCAAAGACAATGGTTTTATTTCCATGCTTTAAACGGCATTCGGGCTGCTAGTTTCAGCGTCCATAGCAACCATCATAGGCTTAGCCACCATGTTTTTCTGTCGAGACAAAATACGTTTTCAGACAAACGTAATTGAGAATGCCGAATAGTTCTCTGGGAACGTAATTTTCATGAGACAGGGTTGTCCTTTAGGGCTTCGGCCTCCTAATTGATCATTGATCAAAACTCTGCCCAATCCTCACCTTCTCTGACGCAGAGAAACTCGTCCACGCCTTAATCCCCTCCAGGCTTGATTACTGTAACAGCCTTCTCATCGGTACACCCTATAACACCTATGGTCCTTAGATTATTATTATTTATTTATTGTGTTATTGCCCTTCGTGTTTTGTTGTAGCACTTTGAGATTATTTTTATGAAAAGTGATTTACAAATAAATGTATTATTATTATTATTGTAGTAGGCTATATTTGAATGCCCTTTACATATATGAAACCACCACCACACCATGGTTGGTTTGACGTAGCAGCTAACTTAATCATCCAAGAGAATCTGGTGTTTTGGTGTTGAATAAAGATCTATCAGCACTATATTTTAATAATCTGTTGTGACTAAATTGACATTCAGTAGGCCCTGCTTGCACTTGTATGTTTAAAATCAATATTTTCTATACAATATAGCCATTTGCAATTATACCTGGATGCATATCTTAAATACATTGAATGGATTAAATACTCAATTAATTGCTGCTACTACTCTATTACCTAGAGACCCTTCAGCCCACAACTTTTGAGTTACTTTAACTTTACCCACCATGTACTGCCTACAGACTGGAATTCATATTTATATTAACTGTTGTGTCCATACATATATATTATATATATATATATATATATATATATATATATATATATATATGTGTGTGTGTGTCATTAAGCTCTTAGTGACCACATTTGAATGGCAGGGCAATCATGTATCAGGAGTAGCACCACATTCTAGAAAGACTGAAAATATGTTTTTATTTGAAGAGGGCAGGGGGACTAATTCAAATCTTTTGGCTGCCAGGACCTGGCCCACTCCTTCCCACTGAAAAGAGAACAAATAATATATCAATGAACCGTTTTGTGATGATTGGTCAAACTCCACTTACATAACACACAGTATATACCTACTTTATATTGATTCTCATCTATAAAGGCAATTACAAATCAAGCCCAATCTTTGCACATTTTTGTTCTTGAGCAATACCACACTTTCAAGTCATTTTCTAATAATTCAAGATCTAATAATGTAATAGTGTATGACACATAAGAAAGGGAATGATGAAACCACTTGATAGGAAATCTGGTTGGCAAGTGTGTTGGTGGAAGAACTACTGTTAAACGTTAAAATAGCAGCAGCTATTTGCACCAAGATGGTGCAAATAATATGGTATAATATAGAATACTCGGAAAAGCAATGAAGTGGTTTAAAAAAACCAGTGAAACAGAAAGAAACCAAATTAAATACATACCAAACTGGGCAAGGCTGCCAATCAACAAGGACTTCTTTAATGCCCTATCAAGGAAAGGAACCATAAATTCAGTAGTAAGATAATAAATTCAGTGTTAGCCTATGAGTTTGATAGACAAAATGCATTGACGGTACTATTCCAAAATATTTATGCAAATTACTTGTATACATGAGTAAATTACATTTACAGTATGCACTTAATATTCATGCTTTACATGATCAATCAGCGAGAATGTTATTCCTACAGTTAATCACGCATGTGTTTTTGCTGGGTCTTTATGGGTCTGTCAAACCTTTCTCATCCTCTCCTTCCCGTAACTCCTTATTTCGAAGGAGTCACGACCAATATGGTAGGGGCAATCTGAAAATATAAAAAACATGTTTTTCACAACAAAACCATCTATGCTTATCCACTGGCAAATATAAAATACCGCAAATATAAAATCAATAACAGTAATTATTAATACTGTATTAACCCATTTAGGCCTAAAGCGCCTGGAAAAAATGCCTGTAAAACCTATAGGCGATTTCAGAAAAGCCCCCAAAACCTGAAGTTTTTCTAGAAATTCAGCAATTGTGTCAACGCCTACTAAATTACTGATTTCTCAGCCCCTGTAACAGATAGGAACACAATTCAAAAAGTATTTGAGAGCTGACACCTGTGGCTTTCATGGGAAATTTGAGTTTTTATTTACAAATATTTACAATATTTACATACAGGTAGAAAAGTAAATAAAAAAGGAAAAAATATGTAAAAGTGCAGGAACAGCACAAAACAGTAAAAAAAATAAAGTATAATAAAGTGAAATAAGTATATAAGAAAGTAATAAAGTATATAATAACAAACATGGGAAGGGGAACAGACTGGGACTAAAACTGTAAACAGTCTGCGTTTTAAATTACATGCACTTGTATGTGATGACTACTGAATAAAAGTATTATGCATAATACAAATACAATTGCATTCCATCCTAAGAAGTAGCGTAATTAAAAGATACAGGCTATAATTTGGGAATGTATAGTAGCCTAGGCCTTATTGTTCTGGAGATCGCAGTTAGGTGTGAAATTCCAAAGAAGCTCTATTCTTTGGAAGAGCCTTGAACATCCTGCATACGGGCCCGTCGTTGCCTTGTTACGCCACTGGTGACATTCCAGAGAAGCT
Source organism: Gadus chalcogrammus (assembly GCF_026213295.1). Lineage (NCBI taxonomy): Eukaryota > Metazoa > Chordata > Actinopteri > Gadiformes > Gadidae > Gadus > Gadus chalcogrammus. The sequence continues at coordinate 63,534 of NW_026613505.1, read as the reverse complement.
TATCATGGTTTTACGGGTGCTTTACGCATCTCCGGGACAGTAATACATCTCTTACATATAAACTGTCGTAATTTCTTATTACAGCATCATCACAATCAATAAGTATTACTATTGATAAGTATAAGTGACATTCCAGAGAAGCTTATCTGGTTTTACGCACCCGGGTGCTTTACGCATCTCCGGGACAGTAATACATCTCTTACATATAAACTGTAGTAATTACTTATTACAGCATCATCCCAATCAATAAGTATTACTATTGTCCTTGCCTCCAGCTGGCCGCAAATCTGTCCCGGGACATATTTCTGGCGAATTGCGTCCGAAAGAGATTCTTACTCTGTCGCCAGTAATCTCTTCGCACCGGCAACACAAGCAGCCCCATTCCCATAGCCCCATTCCATACTTCTTCTTCCTCGTCGTCATTCACGAACATGTGCCTTAACCATAATTCCCGGTCAATCGGTTCGTATTCGTCATCAAAGTACTCGGCCTCATCAACATCTTCGAAGCCGAGAAACTCCTCGAAATCGCTACCGTCAGAAAAGTCTTCAGTCTCAAATTCCGCCATACTTGCTTGAAGAAATTTCTGAACTAAACTCACGAGGAACAAGTTGACACCTATATGTGTCTATATTGATGCATTTCATTGGCCCAGAGGCCGACACTTTGGGCAAAAAAACCCCTTATACAGAAAAACGACGCAAACGCTTTCCCGTCCTTAAAGGTAGAATGACGCAACAGCGCTCCCGGCTTTAAAGGTAGAACAGCGGCAATGCTTTCCCGGCTTAAATGGGTTAATGCTGTAATCGCTGCTATGAATACACAGGAGAATAATTTACAATTCCATAATTATAAATTGTGTAAAGGGTTTGTCAGTGCTCTGATCGTTACAAACTATTTCATCTTACTCTTCGGTAAAGTCTTATTCCTTTTTTCAAGCCCCTTCTGGCTGTGATGCTCTGTAGGAAAGAAATGTTGAGGTATTCAAACAAAGACTCAAATGGTCATAACCAACATTCTTATTACAGTCCTTTTTCCAAAATAACTACAATAAATGTAATGCTATGGTGAAAAGAATAGTAGTCAATTAGCAATTCGATCTGTACAGACATTCTGAACATACCTTTTCTCCTCCGCTTCCTCTGCACAGTAGAGACCGCTGTTGGAATGGAAAATAAAATATTACTCATTCAGGCAATGATGTTTATTTGTATGACACTTAGTACCTTCTCATGCATGCTTTAATTGAAAAATCCATACCTGGTCCTTCCGTGTCCGGGTGGGCCACCTCCTCTACCTGCAGGGCCCCCTCCTCCACCTGCAGGGCCCCCTCCTCCACCTGCAGGGCCCCCTCCTCCACCTGCAGGGCCACCTCCTCCACTGCAGGGCCACCTCCTCCACCTGCAGGGCCACCTCCTCCACCTCCTCCACCTGCAGGGCCACCTCCTCCAACTGCAGGGCCACCTCCTCCAACTGCAGGGCCACCTCCTCCCCCTCCTCCACCTGCAGGGCCACCTCCTCCCCCTCCTCCACCTGCACGGCCCTGTCCTCCACCTCTCCCATGTCCATGTCCATCTAAGATGACATAAGATAACACTCACTCAAAGTCCAACAGTGGAACTTCAACAGTGCAAGTGTAAATTCTGTTTAAAAAAATATGAAATTAAGACCATACAGATCTATACACATCTATACACATAAATAACCATAAACAAACATGAAAAGAGGTTAGCACTTATACAGCTGACTTAGTATATTGTAATTTGTAGCATAATATATTGGAATATATATGCAGTATATAACAATATATAGGATTAGCCTCTTTAATTGTCATAGATATTCCTGTATGTCTTCACCTGAGTGGTCCCCCTGCCCTCTTCTGGCCCCTCTGCAGTCCCACTTGCAAAAGGGGTCCATCCTGTGCAAGTTTGAAAAGTGTTGCAAAGGGTTATTAAATTGCAAATGGCAACCAAAAAAATTGTAGCAATAGTTCCATGATAAAAATGAATGTGGTGGACAAATAACAAGATGCAGTTAGTATTTTGGTAAACAAAGCAGAGGGTGTGTGGAATTTATAAAAATAAAGAATCATACCTTGACAAATGTACTCATGGATGGAGCCCATTTTTTTGAGGGACTCCTCCGCAAATGTGGCCAATGTGCAATGAGGTGTGAACACCTTGACCACATGGCTCTTTTTAGTGGCTTTTCCAAGCAGCAGGACAGGTTTATATCCTGCTGCTTGAAGCTTTTCGAGCTGTAAGGAAATCACAGCATGTTAATGTTTTGCCTGTAGTAATCAAAAAAGACCTACTATTCAAAGCAATAGTGATTCAGACAGTTAAAGGTAGAACATAATTAAAACAGAATTGTTTACATACCAGGAGGAACATTTCCTGCTTGACAACAGCCATGTTGTGGTTCTTCTTGCGGGAAGACGCCCACTCTTCCCGCTTAGCCTCAAATTTTCTCAAGGCAATTTTGAGGCGTTCTTTTACAGGCTGGACCATTTTGCAGTGGCTGCAAACCTTTTTAGCGCAAGGCAGAATGGTTTTGCAGGAGGGGCATGTCTTACATGTGCTGCCTGGCATATTGAAAGATTACCTAATTTACAAAGACACAGACAAACCGAATAGACAGATAAATAAAACAGATTAGATACACAGATAGTAGATAGATAAGAAAAATTATAGATATAAAATATTAGATTGGCAGAGAGATAGTTAAGATGTATGATGCTTATTTGAAGCTGCCTGCAGCTCACGTGCAGGAAGCACGTGAGCTGCTAGTTTAGCGAAAGCAACCTGACGTCGTTGAAACATGCGAGCGAGCCGATCAAATCCTAATAACTATAAAACTAAAGATCAGACACAATCACTGACTGAAGATTATGCAAGTAAAAAGTATATTTCTCGCTAGAAATGTTATTAGAAACACGTTTAACGGTGAATCGGTCCTAAAATATTGCATTTCCCATTCAGATAATAAAGATTAATAAAGATCATACACATTCACTGACTGAAGATTATGTAAGGAAATTGTACATTTCTCGCTAGAAAAGTCATTAGAAACGCGTTTAATGGTGTATCTGTCCTAAAATATTGCATTTCCCATTCAGATAATAAAGATTAATAAAGATCATACACATTCACTGACTGAAGATTATGTAAGGAAAATGTACATTTCTCGCTAGAAATGTCATTAGAAACGCGTTTAATGGTGTATCTGTCCTAAAATATTGCATTTCCCATTCAGATAATAAAGATTAATATAAGCTACGCCGTGTTCCGGAGCCGCGGGGGATTCTGGGAATTGGGGTTCTCAGTTGACAAATGGGGCTTTTGTTAACTTGTTTTGTTGTTAGGATTAAGTGGGGTTAATGGGTTCGGGATGTTATGTGGTTGTGTGTTGTTCTATTAACATTGTTCGTGTGTTCATTATTGTCGACACCGTCACCGAGAGTGACGTGACCATCGTTTCGTGCAGCTGTTCCGTGTTGAAGTCTCGTTCAATAAAAACCAACTCTCGTTGTCGAGCGTTCAATAAAAACCAACTCTCGTTGTCGAGCGTGCCCCCCCCCCCCTACAAACGTGTCTCCCCCCCTCAACAAACGTGTCCCCCCCCCCCCCCTTCAACTAACGTGTGTCCCCCCCCCCCCCCCCTACAATCGTGTGTCCCCCCCCCCCCTCAACAAACGTGTCTCCCCCCCCCCCCCTCCCCGGTCAACAACAGTCTCCCCCCCCCCCCCCCCTACAATCGTGTGTCGTCGTCCCCCTCAACAAACGTGTCTTCCCCCCCCCCCCCCCCTCCCCGGTCAACAACAGTCTCCCCCCCCCCCCTAAACAATCGTGTCCCAAACCCCGAAACCCGCCTCCACAGCGGCACACGTGGATACTGTAGGTATAACACGCTATTTTTTACGTTGAAATGCTACGTATCCAGTGTTCATGGAAACGTACACCGTCAACGTTTTTTCTTGGCGACTGGGTTGCTGGGTTGGTGACACAAACCAGCACCGCAAACGTTCTCTCCCGCTTGAGATGACGTGTTTCTTTATAGTGTAACGACCTCGCCGGTGACATAATCATGTCGAGTCATTAGTTGAAGGTAGTTTTAATGGACCAAAAACCAGGTCACTGAAACCCGTAACATTGTAACAACATTGAAACCAACAGCTGAAAACCGGACCCAAACAAACCCCGGTTACCCCGGCAACACGGTCTCACTCGCGTGCAGGCCCCCACCCTCCTGTTCTTCCAAGGCCCTCCCCCAGCTGACCTAATGATTCGCCCCACACGCTGTTTGACAAGAATAACATTACAATACATGCACATAGAACAACTGGCATAACGGACAACGAAATATAATGTAACACATAACACACAAACTATTTAACTGTCCCAGGGTCGCTACAATAGATTCATGGGTCTGATTCGCCGATTTCCCATGCTGATATCCCCGAAGATTCTCGGGCATCTTCGACAATTTGGCTATAGATTGTCTCATTACACGCTAAATAATATAATTATAGCCTAATTATATATATAGGTTTTGGCATAAACATAACTAGGGTGCACTGTACTATCTGCGCACACCCTTTCTGAAGCCTCTCTCTCGCTCTCTCTCTCTCTCTCTCTGTCCCTCCCGCTCTCTCTTTCTCTCTCTCTCGTAGCGTTTTGTGGAGCACGTTAATTGTCTTAGAACACTCCCATTCAGAATGCATTGGTTTACATTTCGTTTTGTGTAACACGCAAAAAGTCGGACTATCGTGCTCGGGAACACGCTTCAATAGATTAACGTTCGTGCGCAGGAGCACGCAATGGCGTGATACCGGGTTGCAACCTATGCGTGTGTGTTTCTCATATGTATGTGTAAGTGTTTCAGAAGAGTATGTATGTATGTGTGAGTGTTTCAGTAGTGAGTGTGTGAGCGTTTCAGTAGTGAGTGTAAGAGTGTTTCATAGGTATGTGTGTGAGAGTGTCTCAATTAGTTATGTCCTAAACGGCCACATACTGTTGTGGTGGTGGAGAAGACATGTCGATAACTGTTGTGCACCAGGTTGCACAAATAAACGAGGCAAAAATAGATGTACGTCGTTCTACCGCGTTCCTAAAGATGCGGAGAGGCGAGCTAAGTGGATCAGCGCCATTAAAAGAGCCAGGAGCAAGCAAAAAAAGGCTGAAAAATGGGACCCCCCGGCTGTTGGATTCCGCTTGTGCAGCGATCACTTCATATCAGGTGAGTTACAGAATACAAAGCTTAGCAGCTTAGCTTCATTATTTAATAGGCTATAATTGTGGTTTCGGATCAGTTTAATACTACATAGCTAGTTGAATTATAGCATGCAATTCGTGGGGCTAACAATGTCCTGTTTTGTAGCTGCTAAGCTAGCAAGTGCTAACGTAGTAGTAAACAAACCCAAGTTCGACACTGAAATGTTTCTATTTATTTTGTAGGGAGAAAGAGTGATAATCCCTTGAGTCCGGACTTTGTTCCATCTCTTTTCAACTACGTTCCATCTCCAGAGAAGAGGAAAAGAAAAATGAGACTGGAGGTTTTCAACAGAAAGCAAAGCTACAGAAGATAGAGCAGACAAAGCTATCTGCGAAAGCCATCCCTCCCAGGTGAATATTTAAGTTCCTTAACCTGGTCAACCCCACTTCCATGGACTTGGTAAAATTATAAACCAATTTTTTTTTGTACAATTCATTGTAGGTTTAATAACACCCAATGAGCTAAAAACCATAACATCTGTGACTGGTTTGAAATCATCACACACACCTACCGACTTGCATTTGGCAGCCAATGACTATGCATGTGATTGTCACTGTCATTGTCAATATCCCTGTCATTGTCTTTCTATTCATTTATTTTATTATATTGTTTATTTATCATATACTGACTAGGGCTGGGCGATATGGACCAAAACTCATATCTCGATATCTTCAAGCAGAATATCGATATAAGATAAATATCGATGTTTGTCGAAGGGGGTGGGGGGGGGGGGGCGGGCGCCGTGCTCCGTGCGCAGATTTGATATTACTATTTCTACCGTTCGGAATTGAATACAGTTTGATGGTTGAATAAACCGGGGACTAGACACTGCCTCCGCCTCGTATTAGAGAACATTATAATATATAACATCACGGCCAAAAGCTTTGTGCGCCTCCGAAATATTATGAACCGTAACGACTGCGTGGGGGGGGCAGACATGACATGCTATTTTATGTATTCTTTAATATAGGTATTAGTGGGCAACTAACACAGTATTCAAAGACGTTCCCGAAATTCTGCCGTGCAGCCACGGTACCATGCGCTCTGTTTACAGTGGATGTATCGCAATGGCGAGGCGCACATAGCCTTTAGCCGTGTTCTGTAAATATTCTAGAACCCACGGGACCCACATAGCAGGAGACTCCTAGGCGGATCCGCCTTCAATCCGCCAAACCCGCGTAAGCTGCCTCATCCGTTTGGGCGCCGCCCAGAGGATCAGCTCCGCCTCCGAAAGTTCTACTGTCATACAGCGGATCCTGAGCAGACCCATGTCGGATCCCTGTACGCGGATGCGCCTTTCACAGAGGATGGCTCCGCCCACTGTCAAACAGTGGATCCTGAGCGGACCGCAGACGCTTAAAGAACCGGAGAAGGTCAAGTCATCATCGGAGATTTTCTGTGCTTTTTTGACTTTGGGCTGAATCCTCTTGACTGAGTAAGTGCATTTATTAATTGAGATATTGTGACATTCACAGTAAACATTGGCCTTTCTGTTTTCATCGTGTAGGGGCTATTGTGGTAGAAATTAACCTTACATTTTATGTTAAACTATGATTATTATTAGGCCTACATATCATATAGATACTTTAATAGTGGAAAACAGCTGATCACCTTTTAGCCTAGATGTTATGTGCCGTGTGGCACCAGTGAGTGAGTCCAGTCCATTCCCATCTAATGTGTCACACCAGTAAGAGAGTCCAGTCTACTCCCATTTTGATGTACTCTCTGAAGACAATGCTTACATTCACACGTGTGCATCATCTCTGTTTGTATAAGGATAATATATGTTCTAAGGTCACATTGGGATCCGGAAGACATGAGAATATGCTGACATCCACACAGTATGACCCAGAAAAACATTCTATGCACATCAATATTTGATGAAAGTCCAACTTTGTATTGTGTAAAGGATTGGGGATATAAGGAGCTGTCCGGGATTCATTTGGCAGTGTGTATTCGCGAATACCATTCGGCTTTGTTGTCTCTCGTTTGCGGGCGGCAATAAACTCTCCATCTATACTTGACCTGGACTCTCCGATTCCTCTTTGCTTATAGCTAGTTGAAGTGAATTAGATAAGTTGTTATTATTAGTGCCACAACACTATATGCTATAATTGTATTGTAATGACTTTGCTTGATATTGAACTAGCAGTAGAACCGAGAAGTGATTGATCATGTGAGTGTATTTGATGTAAAATGCAATAGCAATTTCGGCAGACTATGTTATGTAAGGGACAATGTATAGAACGCCGGTCATTATGGGGAAAATGAGCCCTGTGTCGGTCTGGTCTGTTTTAAGGCCCATATCCATTATCTACTCCTAGCCTATCTGCCTGGCAACGGACGATCACGTGGAATGACGTGAACATTCGCGAACCTTCTATCTAGCGATCCGTTATCTGTATTGTGCTATTTCGTCCTTGACCTGCTTTAAACACTCAGTTTACTTGCTCAATTTGATTAAACAATTAAATACAATACAAATATAAAGTAAAAACAAGTGTTATCAAGCGATCCGTTAACTGTATTATGTTATTTCGTCTTAAGCAACATGAGCGCGAATGTTTTTTGAAACCTGCCCGGCAACGGACGACGTGATCATCTGCTGACAGGCAGGTTTGGAATGGATTACGTATGGATGATGCGCCCGGTAAAAATTTGGCAGCCGGTACAAATTTAGTGTGACAGTGCCCGCGTTGCCCGGGCTGCTGTCACGGGCCCGCAGTTCCAGGGCCATTCATTCATTCACGGGGCACGCGGGAGACGCGGGAGTGCCGTGGCCGCATTGCCCACGGTTCCCGGGCCATTCATTCATTCGTTCGCGGGGCACGGCGGGAGTCGGGGGAGACGCGGGAACGCCGTGGCCACGGTGTTCCAGCAGAGTTTGGTCTCATAGTGTCTATTGCCCCTTTTCCATCCTCTTTGTAATGAAAATTAAGCTTAAACATTTTTCACAGTCGTTTAGACAACGCCTGTTTGTGATTTATTATGGTAGCATTATGGAACTTGGTCCTCATCATCTTCTATTTTGTGTTCTGCAGCTTCAACTTTTCTGCCATTGCCTCCTCTGCTGGGTTTGATTGATCAAGTAAGTCAACATTTCTGTTAATGGACACCTCGTCAGGCATTATCCCTTGCATCTTGCTCATGTTACGTTTATGATACAATTGCCTTTGGAGCACAGAAGATTTCATTGCAACCTCATTACATTCCCTCCATATTGGTTTCTGCTTCCCACTTTACTCACGCAGTCACAACACATCAATGGAACTAAAGCGCCCTGATGTGGCATGAATGGTCTGCTAACAATAATGAGAATAATAATGCCTCACACATACATTTTCCAGAAGGCCATTTCATGTAGCCGAATCAAGTAGAGCATCACAAATGTTTTTTTTTGTCTAGTTTGTAGCAATGAAACAGACAACACCACTAAAGTATATTCAGCAATGTATTTATTTAAAAAACAACATTAGGAGCAATGATTAGGAACATTACATTAGGAACAATGATCAATTGATTGCAACCTGTCTTTCTCAAATGTCTCTTTTAGAACAAAAATGAATAGAAAGACTCTGCCTGTCTCCTCAAACGCCTTAAGACGAAGGGCACGTGTTGACGTCCAAAAAAGGCTTCTTGACATTAGGACAGACATGACTGACATGGACATGACGGCAATGACGGCAGATTACAGAGTTCTCTCTGAGGACACTGCTCCTACCTCTTCAGCTGCAGATGCAGATGCATTTGATTCACTTGAAGATTTAAGTGAAGAGGACATGGATTTTGATGATGGGGATGGGACAACATGTTCAGATTCTGAACCTGATGTCCCATCAGATTCTGAACCTGATGTCCCATCCCCATCCCTTTCCGATAACATTGCCAACTGGGCAGTGAGATTTGGCATTTCAATGGTTGCCCTGACTGCGCTGTTGAGCATACTCAACATAACCCATCCCAATCTGCCCAAGGATGGTAGGACCCTTCTCAAAACAAAAGTCCACTATGATATTCAAGAGAAGGCTGGGGGTAACTACCATCACTTTGGGATCCTTTCCTCCTTAAGGAACACTTTAAATAAACACGTCAAAATACTGACAGAGGGCATGACATTGGGGCTGCAGATTAATGTAGATGGTCTGCCTTTATTTAAAAGTTCCACTTTACAGCTGTGGCCGATCCTTGGATTGCTAGTTACCGTCCCTATGAAGGAACCAGTGGTGATTGGGGCGTACTGTGGACCTAAAAAACCAAGTTCGGCCACAGAGTTCTTATCAGATTTTGTGACTGAATTAAAGGAGCTCGAGGCTGGGTTTTGCTTTGGTGATAAGAACCTCACAATTGAGCTTCACACAGTAGTGTGTGACACCCCTGCACGGGCCTTTGTGAAAAAAACAAAGGCCCATAATGCTTACCATGGGTGCGATAAGTGCCAACACCCGGGGAAGTACCAGAATCACCGCGTGTCGTTCCCTGGACCAGAGCACCCCCTTAGAACGGACATGTCATTCAACTTAAAGCTCGATGAAATTCACCACCATGAGGGACCTCATCCATTTCAGGGTATCAAGATAGGCATGGTAACACAGTTTCCATTAGATTACATGCATTTAGTCTGTTTGGGCGTTGTTAAAAAAATGCTCCAGTTCTGGCTCCGGGGTCCTTTAACTGTGAGAATGCCTGCACTGATAGTTGACAGGATTTCACATGAACTCCAGTCTGTCAGGCCGAATGTTCCAGTTGAGTTTGCCAGGAGACCACGGTCACTTAGAGAGTTAGACCGGTGGAAGGCAACCGAATTCCGGCAGTTTTTACTGTACACTGGCCCTGTGGTGCTGGCGGGATTCTTGGACCAGAATATGTATTCTAATTTCATGCTCCTGTCAACTGCCATATCGATCTTGGTAAGCCCTCAACATCACAGCCTTGTAGACTATGCTGGCCAATTGCTGAAGTCTTTTGTTGCTCATTTTGGTGAGCTGTATGGGACAGACCAAATTGTTTACAATGTTCACTGTTTGGTCCACCTAGCAGACGAGGTGAATCGACATGGCTGTTTGGATACTTTTTCAGCGTTCCCGTATGAGAACTACCTCGGGAAAATAAAAAAACTCGTAAGAAAACCGGAGTTCCCACTAGCCCAGCTTGTCCGGCGCCTTTCAGAGGTTCAAGCTAGGAAATTGGATGTTGATGCAGACATCACTCTAAAAAGGGAGCATTTTGTGGGGCCAATTGTTGTTGGGATGGGAGTGCAGGGCCAATATGGGGAAATGAGATGTGAACGATGGACAGTAAAATGATCAACAGGGGACAATATATTTCTGGTGGGGGAGAAAGTCTGCCTTGTCAAAAACATCATCCAAAATGATAATGGTGTGTTCATTGTATACACTGAATTTTCCCAGCAGTCGCCATTTTATACCTACCCCTTCAACTCCGACATAATTAACATATTCGTTGTCAAACATGCATCTGATGAGCTGAAGTCGGTTGAGGTGTCATACATAATGAATAAAAAAAACAATCAGTTCAATCAATCAATCAATCAGTTTAAACAATCAGTTCAAGTTAAAAACTCTAATTATATAGTTGCCTACTGACTATGAATCAGTTCATTCAATCAATCAATCAGTTTAAACAATCAGTTCAAGTTAAAAACTAATTATATAGTTGACTACTGCCTATGAATCAGTTCAATAAATCAATCAGTTTAAACAATCAGTTCAAGTTAAAAACTCTTAATAATATGGTTGACTACTGACTTCTGACTATGACTTCCATTACTTCATTACTCTTGCTGTAAGTATTCCAGAAAAGGTGGTATTTTTCCAGGTATACACTACGTGTCTTGTTTTTTTTATTACTTTATTTTATTTATTATGTTTATTTTTTTATTTAATTTTATTTTTTCCACAATGTCTTGTTTTTTAAACGATTTATGATGACTATATGCTCTGTAAGGTGACCTTGGGTGTCTTGAAAGGCGCCTCTAAATTAAATGTATAAAACACACACACACACACACACACACACACACACACACACACACACACACACACACACACACACACACACACACACACACACACACACTTCTTTTTTTTGCATGACAAATAATTTTTCTTTCTTTCTACATTAAGGATGAGTTTTCATCTCATTAAGTTTGCCAACGGGGACATTGCTGTGGTCCCGGAAAATTGGTGTGATGACGGGATGGTGTACTGGCCAAAATATAAAAACACAGAACGTGCCAAAAGGGCAGCGGCCAACAGTGAGACACCAGAGTCAAACTGGCCAAAATATGACATCATGGTCATCAGAACTTGTGGTATGCCAATTCATAAAACTGTAGTTTAAAGAAAATGTGATGGTTTCTTCTCCTTCTGCTTGGAATAACATATTCTGTCTATGTTGTGAAAATTGTCTTGCATTGTTTAAAATGTTCCTTTAATTTGTGGTATGAGCAGCAGTGCTGAGTATGTAGGTTGCGCTCAAGAATAATGTACCAAACAGCACTCTGCCATTGACTCTCTGACTCTGACTCTGACTCTCAGCGCTCTGCCATTGTCCCTGATTGGCATCGCCTGGGAATACCAAAAGCTCAAACTAAGAGTCAATGGCAGAATGCTGTTTGGCACATTTTTCTTGGGCGCAACCTACCCATTCAGCTCTGCTGCTCATACCACAAATGCATGTTCCTTACAAATGTGGCATCATTTAAAAGGGGAGGTTTCAGGCTTTCCAACGATGTAAGTTTTCTTGCTAAAAAGCATTGTTATAGCAATGAAAATATCAACCAAACACAAGTTTGCTTACTTTGTGTGCCTAGTTTACGTATCTTTAGTAATAATATTGCAGCTAATTTCAACCTTATGATCATTTTAACATATTCAATTTTAGACAACTACAAAGATGCCTGTAGGCTAATGGAGAAGTACCAGACGGGCTGCAACACCACTGATCTTCAGTCTGAGGCAGAGGAGGAGTGTGGGCCGCCAGATAAACGACAAAGGAAGGCAGTGTAAGTGTGTTCTGTCTTGTTTATGTTTTTGTATTGATAGGAAGGATATTTCCCGTAGCATTCAAAAATAGACCAGAGATGTTTGTGCTATACTGTATGTATATTTGGCAATTTTGGGATTACAGTTACCCCAATAATAATATAATATGGTTATTTAACAGGCATCACTTTGGGGACTCTGATGAGAGTGAAGATGGTGGCCAATTGCACTGGCAGAGTAAGGGATAATCTCCTGCCATCAGAAATAACATAATCATAACTTTAATATTAAGATATGGTTAACATTCTTAGTGCTAAAGATAATCACCTCACCTTGTATCCATTCCTCCAGCTCCAACATCTCGCCGAGGGCCAGGCAGCAGCAGCAGAGTCTCTCCTCGACTTGAGGAAAACTGTCTAGGTAAAGACTGATCTCCGAAATAATATTGAATACAGTGGCCCCATCTATATTAACACAGCAATGGTCACTCTGTTTCAAATCAACAGATTGCAACTGCATTACCATCTTAGATTTTCTGCATACTCCACTGAAATTGTAATTTTTTTTTTTGTAAAAATATCTAAATGTCAGCCACATATTTTGTCAATTAAAAACATCTGCATTCATGCAATATTTATCATTCATCAATACCAAATTGTATTGAAATACATCGTCAATCCATTCATGGGATTTAAATAGGTAGTGCATTCCAAAATGTTGCAACATACAAATGAATGCACAACCAGAGCATGACCAGAGATTTTTTGTTTGCAATTGTTTGGTCCTCTAGCTGACAGTCTACCATGGTTAACAAATCACAATAATTTAATAACAATTTCCTTCCCTTAGCACCTCACCATGGGGCAGGACCGCAACAACCGTTGCCAAAACAACTCTGGAGAGTTACTCAAGGTAAGGACTGATCTCTGAAATATTAGTGAATAGAACGGTCCCATGTGTATTATCAGTCATGATTAACAGATGACTGATTTAATACAATTCTTTCCCCCTCTGGGCCAGGAACGGCAGTCCCTCCTCTTCTCCCTCCACCCCCTCCACCCCCGACATCAACCCTGAGCCTGCGGCCAACAGAGGAGCCTTCTTCAATCCCCGCCATCGGACCAACATGGCGAGGGGGAAGAATGAATGAGTCCATTCCCTGCTCTGGGAAGCAATAACTGGCAAATACTGGAGGGTCATTCTATGCTACAGATTTTGGAAGAAATTATGACAACTCTCACATATTTTCTTCAAACTTTATCAATAACTAATGTCAGTATTGTGAGTAATGAGGATAAGCACTGAAACGTGATGTATTTCACACACTACATTTGAGCTATATTTCATGTTTGTCATCAGTGGCTGAAGTCCACATCCTCAACCTGCTGGAGACGATTAAACAGCAGCAAGACCAGCTTGTGGCAAAGGTCAACTACCTCTGCAGCAGGATGAACAGCACCCCGGGGCCAGAAGTTGAGATGCCTGATAATATTAATCTCCCGTTGGAACACCTGGAGGCAGTGGAGGCATTTGAGGTGTTTTTAAAAGAACCCTCAAACCACCCAGCTCGACAGAGAATAGTGAGTCTTCTTAATATGAATGGTCCATGCTATAATGCTATTAGGTATATTGATTGTCCATGATTATTGCAAGTATTCTATTGAAGCAGCACTGAACAGGCCTGTCCTGAACCCCCTTTTCCCAGATTGTGTCAGTGAGCGACAGTCTACCTGGTATGACATTGTGTGTAAGGTGGCACATGTCCATGAGAGTGTGAGCCAAGTACATGTTTAGAAAAAGAAAAATTCAAGGGAACAGGATTTTTTTCTCGAGAGCAACTAGTACAAATATAGACGTTTTTGTTTTTCTACATTTCGGGATGCATAAGCTTAGAATTGTTTACCTTGCTGATATTTAAAAAAAATATATATATTTGCCTTTTAGATTGCTTCTTTGGCCACAATTGGAGGCCAGGATTTGAAGAGGGTGACTTGGAACATTCTTGGCCGGCTTTACACAGACGACGTGTCCCACCAGATCAACTGGAAAGGTGTGAACACCAAAAAGGCCTTCAGCCAGATGTCGGCAAAGAGCTTGCTTTTCAGTAAGTATATAATTCAAAGTAATATTGATTGTCTGTGGCGTTGTGTAGCATTATGTAGACAGTGGCGTGAAGTGTAGCAAGGCGGTGTCACGTTAAAATTGTACCGGGGGCGAAAATTTTACCGGCCTACGTCATCAGTTGTTTACATCTTGACAACCTGCCTGGCAACAGACGACGCGATCGTCTATTGCCGGGCAGGTTGCAAAAAACATTCGGCTCATGTTTCCAAAAGACGAAGTAACATAATATAGATAACGGATCGCTAGATAAAACTTGTTTTTACTTTATATTTGTATTGTATTTAATTGTTTCATCGAATAGCGGAAACGGGCGAACGCGTCAAATGACGTAGGAAGGTTCTCGTACATTCCTACGTCATTTGACGCGATCGCCTCGATTAAACAATTAAATACAATACAAATATAAAGTAAAAACAAGTGTTATCTAGCGATCCGTTATCTGTATTATGTTATTTCGTCTTTTGGAAACATGAGCCGAATGTTGTCGGCAGGTTGTCAAGATGTAAACAACTGATATATATAGCCTACACAGATATCTATATCATATAATATATATTATCACGGCCAAAAGCTGTGTGAGCCGATATTATGAATCTCAAACGACCGCGTTGGGTTCTCCGACGTTCCTGGTTCTTCAACGTCCACATCAATGTGAATACACACACTGTAACGCAAGTGTTTCTTGTCGGTTCTTTGACTTGTCTTGTATTTCCACAACGAGACTGTCGTGGGGGTTATCTGAGCCATGGTTGAGAAGGAATTGGGGGAAAGGAACTTTGGTTTGACTCGCTGAAGTACATGAACTGCGACATGCCGCCGGTTGCCGCGAGGCACCATCGCCCGGCAGCGGGCAGCCAGCAGCAGGCAGCGCGCGGTTCAGTCGACTTCAGGTTGATGTGAAAGTGGAAGAACCAGAGACGTCGCAGAACCCGACAAAGTCGTTTGTGATTCATAATATCGTCTGGAGGCGCACACAATATGTTATATGATATAGATATCTATGTATTATATGATATTATTTAGATATAGAGCTCCAGGACTGTAACGCAAGTGTTGTACACTTCCTTGTTATTTGGATAACCGTTCTGCTGTTGGTGTGATGGCGCATAACACGAATGAATGAATTGGGGGGAAGGAACTTTGGCTTTGACTCCCTCAAGAACATGAACCACGACATGGAGGAGAAAGGGATTGTTGGCGGCGTATGTCTCCCGCTTGAGCCCCGCTGAGGGACCACCGCCGGAGGCGAAGGTGCATAAGCGCTGCCCGGCAAAGATCCCTTTCTCCTCCTTGTCGTGGTTCATGTTCTTGAGGGAGTCAAAGCCAAAGTTCCTTCCCCCCAATTCATTCTCAACCTTGGCTGAGATAACCCCCAATACGAGTCTCGTTGTAGAAATACCAGAGACGAGAGTCCGACGTGATGCGCCATCACACCAACAGCAGAACGGTTATCCAAATAACAAGGAAGTGTACAACACTTGCGTTACAGTCCTGGAGCTCTATATCTAAATAATATCATATAATACATAGATATCTATATCATATAACATATTGTGTGCGCCTCCAGACGATATTATGAATCACAAACGACTTTGTCGGGTTCTGCGACGTCTCTGGTTCTTCCACTTTCACATCAACCTGAAGTCGACTGAACCGCGCGCTGCCTGCTGCCGGCTGCCCGCTGCCGGGCGATGGTGCCTCGCGGCAACCGGCGGCATGTCGCAGTTCATGTACTTCAGCGAGTCAAACCAAAGTTCCTTTCCCCCAATTCCTTCTCAACCATGGCTCAGATAACCCCCACGACAGTCTCGTTGTGGAAATACAAGACACGTCAAAGAACCGACAAGAAACACTTGCGTTACAGTGTGTGTATTCACACACACACATGTGGCGCTCTCACGGTCGAGTCTCATTGGCGGGCCAACGTCTCTGGGCGGGCCAGGCAGAGTAAGGGGAGGAGCTGAGATTCCTCATGACGTCATGAGCACAGATTTCCAAATCAGCGCGCTTGAGCCTCCATTTTTTCAAAGGCGAGCAGAACAGCTAGTGCTCGTTTTACACCAAACGCAAGTTTTAGCCACTGGGGGACCATAGGCAGGCTAGGGGAACTCATATTTATGTTAGAAAACCTCATAAACTGAGATTTTCATGTCATGGGACCTTTAACACTATTCATTTAATTTAAGAAATAGAATAATAATAAAAAAGAAACACATTTTTTAAACTGGGGAGTCGGGACCCATTGAATTTCTCAGGGACCCACCCAACTCGCCACCTGTGGGTCCCGGGGACTCACTACATTGAAAACCTATCAACATCACAATATATGTGCTCTGATCAGGGAAATATTTAATACAACTGATATTGTTTGAACATTTTGGATGTCCTTTTAATCATGGCACACCTTGCCCTGATCACAAATTCTTAATTTACCCAAATTCTCAAATTCTTAGTTTACCCACCTCTTATTTTGATCCCCACAACCTTCATAACTTTGCAAGTCAGGTTTTTTTGCACCTCGTAATTTTTTAATTATTATTATTTAATCTCCTTACCTATTGTATTGTGTTAGCCTACTTGGCTTTGAATGCTACATACCATAAACATAAACATATTTGTCTGATTTCAGGTGCTGTGAGGAAAAACTCCCTCACAAAGTCCGTCACCGATGCGGAGGTCACAAAGCACACCATCAGGTGGTTTAACCTGGCCATGGATCGGGCGACAAAGAGACGAGGAGGTGTCCGTCCCCCGACATGTCCCTCACAGCCGTAGTGAAGCCGTAATGAAGCAGTTGAGAACATAATGAATAAAAAAATTACTCAAATTATTGAACGTTTGATTCTTGTTGTTAACCAGTTTTTAATTTTCTGATATTTTAGCTGTGTATTGCACAACATTTCATTGAATTTCATTGAAGATGTAGCCTAATATATAAAATGTATGCACTATAGGCCGGTAAAGCACTAAATGAGTTTCTGACCACAAAATGAGTGTAGCCACATTCATTTAACAGGTTAGCAAAAACAGAATAGGCTATAACCGGTATCTTTCCATAAATGTCCATTTTCCATTGAGAAGTTATTACTTTTGTACAGTAAACCGATGTTTTGAATTGAACCTTTTCTGTTAGGCCTATTGTATTGTAAGGTTGAAAATATGCAATGCAGATTTAAGCTTTAGGGCTATATTGCTGTAGTAGGCCTAGTTCTAGCGATAGTTTTTAGTTTTATCAAATAGTTTAGTTTATCCTATTTTATCCTACACGAGAACAGAAGGGATTTGGAAGGACAAACGGATCCGGGCCGGATGAGCCACGATTTGTATGAGTCCGTTGTGGGTCCGTTGTGGGTCCGCGACGGATGTATGTATCAATTTACGGGTCCCGAACGTACTCGTCGCGGAGGTAAGGTTTTAGTCGTGGATGCGGAGCGGAGGCAGCGCGGAGCCACGGCGGGTCCGCGATCCACCTCCGTGGCGGATCCAACGCGGCGTGCAAGTGGACCCCGATACGGGTCCGTTTCGCGGGCCCGTTCCGGAAGCCGCGATACCTCCGCGGCGGATCCGGTGCGGAGTACTTTTGCTATGTGGGGAGCTTCTGTCATTCAAATAACTAGGACATGTTGTTTAAAACCTATAGCACCCAATTTATTAAAATATCCGGATTTAATCGGGCTCTCTCCCATAAGTACAGTTTTAGGACGGGAAGAGACAGGCTCTGTTAGCCCCGGTTAGCGCGATGCTAAAGAGCAGCTCTACCGGAGCATGCCACCTCAACAGGTGCAAGTTAGCCTCCGGTTTGATATTCGCCGGATATTCGGGTTACCACCCAATCGGATTCATCAACATAAGTGCAATACATTACGGGCTTAGTATGTTGAGGACGGTTTAGGACACCGTATCGCGAAAAAATCACTAACACATGTTGGCGCCATCGATGTCTGTGCAACAACGTCATTTACGTTCTGGCTGCTACTTGTTTTAGGGACCGTCAGCAAGTTACACTCACCGACTGGTGGCAGAGACGTTACCATGGAATTGTTTCAGGAAATTAATCACACAAATATATTGCAATATAGTTAATCATAATGCAGTTAATAGTTTAATATTAGACAAAAATCGACTAAACTATATTTGAAATTATTAATTGCATCCCGTTTAACAATAATGCAATATATTAGCAAAGTTACCTGCAGTAAGTAGCAGCCCAGCATTGGCAACTACTACTACAATCAGGTGACAAAATGTATTTTTTAGTGATTTTTATGTTATTTTATATGATTTATTTCCAGAAAAAATTCCATGGTAACGTCTCTGACACCAGTCGGTGAGTGTAACTTGTTGACGGTCCCTAAAACAGGTAGCAGCCAGAACGTAAATGACGTTGTTGCACAGACATCGATGGCGACAACATGTGTTTGTGATTTTCGCGATACGCCGTCCTAAACCGTCCTCAACATACTAAGCCCGTAATGTATTGCACTTATGTTTTTTTAACGGTCCGAAACGCAAGTGGGAAGCGCAAATCGCAAGTAGCTTTGTGGGCGGTTCTACGGCGCTATCGCTATTTTACAGGCGGATAAATGACACTTGCGTCGCGGCGCAAGTGTCAAAAGGGTTGGTCTGAAGCAGCCTAATTACCCTTAGGTGTGGTTTGGGCGTAACGTCTAACAAACCAATGAGAGTGCCAGCTCCCATCCCCTTTAAGAGCCATGAGCGCATTTGAATCGGACGAGTTGATATTTTGACAGCGCGTCTGCAGTCTCCGATGAGACAGATGCACATGAATTTCAACCTGCAAATGGCTCAGTTTAATGCCAAATAATATGGCCTAATTCACACATGGAATAAGGGGTTTTCTTCCACAACTTCAGAAATACTGAGTCTTCAAATAAATTTCGCCAAAGAAAACGTATATGATATAACATATGATATGCGGTAACTGTGGTTCTATTTAATGATATACGCAATACATTATAAACATTGTTTCTTATCAGTATTGTATGCTATCCTAATATGCATGTGTCCCCGCGGTAATAGACATTGCCATTGATTGTATTATGCGTTACGTGTTTAGTTTGTGTGTGTTTAAACCGAGCACACATGCGCGCCCGCATTCATTCATTCTTTTTAACACTCACTCGCGGTAAAACAATGTTTTTCACGATCAAATACTCATCAATCCTAAAAGTTATGGGCATGTAGGCCTACACGATGTCTGTGTCAAGAAAATATGTTTTTGCTGCACGGTGTTTGCAGATGCATTGATTTAAAAGTACAACTTATTACCGCTGCATCAGCTGTTCTTTCCCAAATAATTTACCAAGAATGTGCGGCTAGGTAGATGAGAGAAGCAAAGTGTATGCGCGAGGTGCACTAGCAATCCGTATGCATCGCATGCGCATGTATGCATCCGCCCTTAAAATAGCATCTGAACAACGCGCCACTGACTTTAAACCAGGTATTTCGATGTCAGTAGCGCAATGGTATTCAGCAACGGCAAAATAGCGTTTGCGCCAGAACACGCCTCCTCCTTCCGCCGAACCGCCCCTTGGGGCGCATGATCAATCCCTAATTTACCGGCGAGTGGCGCTGGTGGGAAAAGAACGCTCTGCGCCAGTTGTAAACTAGCAACGACACATGCGCCAGTGACTAAGTCACTTGCGCCGGATGCAAGATAGGGCCCCAAATCTCGGATATGTCGTTCTCGGGGCCCCGGGAAATGTGTGTAAACATTTTAGCATCCCTAGCTATCTCGAAAAGGCCGGAAAAGGGGCGTGACCTCCAACAGTACAGTAAATGTACGTAAGCATGCCGAGGTTAGTTTCTACTCCCCATTTTTTGTGGGATGGAGGTGTACATTTGTGGCTTAAGGTGTGTAGACACAGCTGGCCTCTGGCCACGTTTTTGAAGTCTGGGGTCAAAAGGTCAAAAGGAGCCGGCACCACGCCGCTTATGAGATAACAAAAAGTTAATCTGTATTTCTCTCATAACTTTTTGTCATTATTAAAGAGAGGACTGATTCTCAGATATGCATGTTGGATGGCTAGGGTGTAGGTCTGGGAAGAACCTCAGGCCAAAATCTTGCAAGCGAGCCGCTGGGTGCAGGTGCAACGAGATGGAGCACTTGCTGAGTCATTTTCTGTAGGACTGGAGCCACAGGTTGAAGCGTATGCGTCCTTTGAGACCCCCTTTGATATATAAGAGACCCCAAGGGACAGCTTACTTAAATTTTCTCGACTCAGTCACCTATTGCATCACTTCCTTTAGGGCTTCAGCCTCCTAATTGATCATTGTAGTATAATTGAATGCCCTCTTTCATATGATACCTCCACCACTGGGACGTGGCAACAATTCTCTAAATCCATATGGGGAGGGGGGATGGGGGATGCTTGTGGACAGTAGGGGTGTATACTAGACATAAATAGGAAGCAAACTCAGGAGAAGGAATGACCTCTCACAAATATTTATTTAATAAATTGTTTCAAATAACCCTGCCTCGTTAAATCAATGAGCTTGGTGTTTTGCTTTCAAAAATAGGTTATAGAAGAAGTCTAAACAGCAGAAAATAAAAACATCCAAGCTGCCTTTTAAGGATACATTGGAATATCTGTCTATTTTTTTAACCATCGGACCCTAGTTTACGACAAAAACAACACAATTTACGGCAGCTTTTTTGCCGCGTGGTTTTTAGAGCCGTTTTTCTTGCTCCAAGCCATTTTTGGAGCAAGGATATTTTTATTTTTTTATTTATTTTCAGTTTTTGAGGAGGTGCTTCAAAGATGCTAATTTTTCTGCAATAATCCAAAATCCAATCGAAAAACCCGTTGGCTTTTTGTCAAGGGAACCCAGGGCGACACTTCCGGGTTGGCCAACATACGTCATCCCTCCACCACGCTATACGTGTGTGCGTGCGTGTGTGTGCGTGTGCGTGCGTGTGTGTGTGTGTGTGTATAACACGCTATTTTATGTTGAAATGCGACGTAATCCAGTGTTCACGAAACGTACACTGTCAACGTATGCTTTTGGCGACTGGGTTGGCTCTCAGATATACGTGTTTCTAACAAGATGATATCATTAAAAGTTGCATAAAGTAACGGTTTAATAACACAAACGCAGGAAACACGTGAGCTGCTAGTTTAGCGAAAGCAGCGTCCCTAACAACCTGACGTCGTTGAAACATGCGAGCGAGCCGATCAAATCCTAATAACTATAAAACTAAAGATCAGACACAATCACTGACTGAAGATTATGCAAGTAAAAAGTATATTTCTCGCTAGAAATGTTATTAGAATAGAATAGAATAGAAAGCTTTATTGTCATTGTACAAGTACAACGAAATGCAATGAGCAGCTCCATACATGCATACATGTAAATCAAATATAAATATATAATAATTACAAAAGCAATGTATAATATAAATAAATAAATAAATAAAATAAATAAATACAAATTTAAAATACACAGTAAAGACTACCAACAGACTACTCTGCAGTAGACTACCAACAGACTCCTCACTCGACCAATCATCGTGTTTCCGTCCCCAGCTCACCATTCCCTCCTCCCCCTCCCGCAAACCATAGGAGGAGGAGGGAGGAGAGCGCGCGCCTTCCTCACGATGTGCGCGGGGGGCACCACGGGCATCTACTGCAGAACTGAGTTCAGTAAGGTGACAGCTTTAGGAAAGAAGCTGTCCCTGAGTCTATTTGTTCTGGCATATATGGACCTGAAGCGCCTGCCAGAGGGCAACAGGTTGAAAAGATGGTAGCCGGGGTGGGTGGTGTCCTTCAGGATGCCTCTGGCCCTGCTGAGACACCGGGAGCCGTAGATGGTGCTTAAGGAAGGCAGAGGGCAGCCAATGCTTTTTTGAGCAACGTTTGCCACCCTCTGCAGTCTCTTCCTGTCGGCCTCCGTGCAGCTGGAGTGCCACACTGACACAGCGTAGGTCAGCAGGCTCTCGATGGTGGAACGGTAGAAGGTCACCAGCAGCTGTGCCTTTAGATGCTCTCTCCTGAGCACCCTCAGAAAGTGTAGCCGCTGCTGGGCCTTCTTGACCAGCGCTGAAGTTTTGACCGACCAGGAGAGATCAGCAGAGATGAGGACTCCGAGGAATTTGAATGACTGCACTCGCTCCACACCTTCACCGTTGATGTACAGGGGGGCAGGGGCGGCTCTGTTCCATCGGAAGTCCAGGATGAGTTCCTTGGTCTTGGTGATGTTCAGTGCCAGGTTGTTAGAAACACACCACTCACCAAGTTTCAGGACCTCATCTCTGTAGGCTGCCTCGTTTCCCCCTGTTATAAGGCCCACCACCGTTGTGTCATCAGCAAATTTAACAAAGATGTTCTCTGGGTGGGTGGGACTGCAGTCGGATGTGTAGAGAGAGTAGAGTAGTGGGCTCAGCACACAGCCCTGGGGAGAGCCAGTGCTGAGAGTGCGGGAGGAGGAGAGGTGAGGACCCAGTTTCACCTGCTGGGGTCGGTTGACCAGAAAGTCTTTAATCCAGGAGCAGGTGGATGGTGGGAGCCCCAGGTTGATTAA
This sequence comes from Gadus chalcogrammus, assembly GCF_026213295.1. NCBI lineage: Eukaryota > Metazoa > Chordata > Actinopteri > Gadiformes > Gadidae > Gadus > Gadus chalcogrammus. Next base: position 40,591 of record NW_026613505.1, on the reverse strand, counting down.
CTTGGGGATCAGAATGTCTGGCATTATGGTGTTAAAAGCTGAGCTGAAATCAATGAAGAGCCTCCTGACGTAGCTTCCCTCTTTCTCCAGGTGACTCAGCGCTGAGTGGAGAGCGATGGCTATTGCGTAAATAGACCAAAACCATGCGTTCCTATTAAAACAGTGGGTCAAATCAATGTACTGTCGAGGTTTGAAGAGTACATTGAAGCACTTTTAAGGAATGATGTGGTAACGTGATCGCTTGAATAAATAAGAATGGCAGGGAAGGGGGGGGCACAGGACATCAATAGAATAATTACACAGGGTGCATTTGGAAACCATATTAAAAGTAATATTGTTTGTAAATAGGAATGTATGAAAAATAAAAAATAGGGGGAGGAAGGGGGGCTGGGGCAGGGGGGCAGAATAAACACAAACACATGGTAAGAAAAATAAGAAAGGGGGATCCTTTGTGGGGGGCCGGGGGCTGGGGTGGAGGTCATGTAAGGGGGCCTTTGGGGGGTAGGGAAGGGAGAGGTTGGGGTTAGGGTCAGGGGTGGGAGAGGTTAGGTTTAGGGCCAGGGGGCGGGGTCAGGGTAAGGGCTAGGTAAGGGAGGGGGTTGGGGTTAGGGTCAGGGGTGGGAAGGGTTAGGTTTAGGACCGGGAGAGGGTCGGGGTTAGGGTTAGGGTCAGGTGAGGGAGAGGGTTAGGGTTAGGACAGTCAGCAACTAACGACGCCACGGTGGCGTCGCTGGCACGGGCCATCATCAGGCGGCTCCCTAGGGGTCCCCGACCCACCCCAACGTTCAAACCAAGGGGTTGCATGGTCCCCAGCCTGTCAATCCAAATCCTCTCCGACCTGCGCCGTTGGGCGGCAGACCAGAAGGGGTTGGCTTCTAGCACCGACGCGGATATAAAAATACGAGAGTCTAGTGACTCTGGGCTCCGACAAGGGGCGCAGTTTGGCCCTCACCAGGAGGTCTCTAATATTTTTGTTTCTCCAGTAGGCGGCGATGATGCCATAACCCGGAAGGTAAGTGGTTGTGTCGAGGAGATGTTGGAAGTTCGACCTGACCAGTCGGGTCAGGCGAGCGGACGAGGTGGAGGAGGTTGTGATAAAGGGGATGCGTTGCCCCTCGAGAGGAGGACGTGTGAGTTTAAAGGTTTTAAGGGAGAGACGGCGGGCCGATCGTGAATATCCCCTAAGGGCGAGGGCGTCGAACAGAATTTTAACTGCTTCCCAGAAGTCTGCAGTTCTGGAGCATATGCGCTCAAAGCGCAGGAGTTGCGGTTTAAGGAGCCCCGCGAACGTGTGCCTAGGGTGGAAGCTGTGTAAGAGCGCGTGTGTGTCTGTGGGCTTAAAGAAAACGTTCACGTCTAACATGAGGGACGTCATGAACTGTGGGCCTTTGAACGTGGTGGTATCGAGAAAATCAACGGAGGAAAAATGTTTGCATGATTTGAGAGTAATGGACGGATCGTGCGTGTTTAGGATGTTTAGAAATTGATCGAATTCCGATTCAGAGTGTTGCCAAACGCCCCATATGTCATCTAGATAACGCATGTATGATAGCGGTTGCAGAGGGCAGACGGCGAGCGCAGAGGCTTCCCACTGCGCCATAAAGAGGTTTGCATACGAGGGGGCGAACTTCTTCCCCATAGCCGTGCCTTAGATTTGGAGAAAGAACTGATTGTCAAAGAGGAAATCATTTCTCGTGAGGTTTATCTCCAGCAAGCAAAGAAGTTCGTCGTCAGGGCGCGTGACGTCAGGACGCAGGTTAAAAGCATCACGCACGGCGCGCATGCCCCCAGCAATGTCTATATTAGAGTACAGACTGCCAACGTCCATAGTGAATAAGAAAGCGTGCGCAGGGATCCAAAGAGCACGGACCTTGGTGACGAAATCATAAGTGTCTTTTACGTAGCTCGCGTGTGAGATAGAAAGAGGGTAAAGATAGTGATCCAGGTACTCAGCCGTATGCTAGGTTTCACTGCTACAGTCCGAAACTATCGGGCGCCCCGGGGGGATCTTAAAGGGCTCACTCCAGGCCACAGGCTCTTTATGTATTTTTGGTAACATGTAGAAGAGCCTGGGCCTGGGTTGCGCGTCACCCAAGAGGTAGTCACGCTGCCCATAGGTGATGTACTTTTTTCTCCACAGGGTGTAAATCAAATCAACAATCATCGGGACGGTCTCAGTATATATGGGAGCCTCCAGTTTGGAGTAGTAGCGCGTGTCGTGCAGCTGCCTGTGGCCCTCCCATATATACTGAGACCTGTCCATGATGACAACAGCGCTGCCTTTATCGGCGGGCTTGATTACTATATTTTTGTTTTGAATTAGTTTGCGGAGAGCCTCCGACTCCTCAGGGAGGAGGTTAGCAGGGGCCCGGTTGATCCTCAAGGATTCGTGATAATAACGGAGGTCAGCATTGACCAAGCGCGCGACTTCTAACGGGATGTCATCCTCGGGTGGAACCCAGGAGGATTTGTATGTGAAGGGTAGTTTCTCAGACGGGGGGTGATCCCGGAAATAGACGGCTAGTTTAACCCTGCGGTGGTACTGTTGCATGTCCGAGCGGACCTGTTGGTACAACTCGCACGGGTCTATGTCGGTGGAGGGAATGAACGTGAGTCCTTTATCCAAAACTGAGAATTGCGCCGCCGTAAGTAGGAAAGACGTAGAAAGGTTAATAACCGAGCGGTTCCCTCGAGGCGTGTCTCGGGACGCGGGAGCGCTCAGTTTAAATACCCGACCCATTGGTTAAAGAGGAGCGCTGCCGTGTCCCGAGACCAGTGGATGTTAGCACGTTCGGTGACGAACGCCTGTCTGGGCAGCGTTGGGATCGACTCGTATCGAATGGCGCTGAAAGCATTTAACTTGGAGAGAAGCTCCAGCTCTCTGAACGGGAGCGCACGGGAATAGTTGACTTCAGGAATCTCCAGCGGTTTGGAGATTACGCACAAACGATTTCTCTAACTTGTTATTCCTTTCGTTTAAGCCGAAAGCCAGTACCAGTTTGCGGACCTTGGGGTTGATGGTGGTCTTGGCCATCACCGCGGAGGCATGACGGAACGACGCGCCAGGATAACCATCGATCTGGAGACCAGGTATGCTAAATTCAGCGAAGCGTGTGACGTTCGAGTCACCGAGAATGAGAAGCGGCTCCCTAGACTGTATGTGCCACTCTTGGCATTTCTTACCCGTGCTTGGGTGTCGGGTTGGTCGAGCGAGAGTCACAGTCGGGGTGGAGAAGGAAGAGGCGGGGCTGGCGGGGTCCCGTGCGTCAGCCGGTGCGTCGTTTCTCTCCGGGTCAGCCCGGGCTAACCCATGCGGGGGTGTCGAGCCGGAGGAGGGGGAGGAAGAGGAGAAGTCGGCTCGTCGGCGGAGGCGGCTGGACGCGAGCCTGGTCCTTTGAGCCAACGGTGTGGTGCTCTGGAGAAGACCCGGGGGTGCAGGCCGTGGAGGAGAGGGGGTAAGGGGAACGGGAGAGGAAGAGGAGGCGGGGGGGATGGGGGGGCACAGGGGCAGAGAAGAAGGAGAGGAGGAGAAGGCCAGCGAAAAGGTAGGCGACGGCAGCCTGGCCGGGGAGCGCCGTTCAGCAGGTCCTACCCCCACGTCAAGGGCCTCCGGACCGGGTCCAGGGGACCGGAGGCCGGGGGCAGGAGGCGGTGGTCCAGCAGGTAGGGTGAAGCGTGGCAGCACGGCTCCAGGGGCGGGTTGCGGGAACAGCTGGACCAGAGGGACCGGAACGTCCAGAACCTCTCTGAGGCGAGAGCGCAGCGCGCTCACCGTCTCCGGGCGCAGGCGTTGGCCGAAGTGGCGTTGAGTCCAGGCCAGGGCCACGGTGAAGTTCGGGCGCCAGATGGGGTCTGGAAGGAGGAGGAGAGCACCCACCTTCTCGTCCACCGCAGCCTTGTAGTGGTCCCGGAGCAGCAGCATGCTGGTGTACCGCCAGTTGCGCGCGTCACCGTCAATCAGCTGCGCGGTCGCGGCGTTGGGGACAGCAGGGCGAATGGAGACCCTCAGGGACTCAGCTAGCCTGGCGACGACGGGAAGGGGCTCCGGGCCCTCGGTGTTGGCGAGGTGGTGAGAGGCCTTCAGGGCCGCCAGGAGTCCAGGTCGTCAGAGAGCTGAGCAGCCGGGGCACGCGGCGCCTGCCTGGGTGGAGGCGGACGCGCAGACCCAGTGCGCGCCGCGGTGGTGACCGGAGGTCGGGGCCGGTCGCGGGGTCGTGGGTCGGGCGTGGAGGTGGAGGTCTCACCTGCGGGGTCCGGCGGGGGGGCTCGGAGCTCGGGCGGGATGGCGAGGAGCCCGACGCATCTCAGGAGCGCGGCGATGGAGAGGCTCCTGCGCCTCACGGCGAGGAGGCGAGTAGGCCGGTCTGCGAGGATGTGGGTAGGCCGGTCGGCATGGAGGCGAGTAGGCCGGTCCGTGGGCCTCGGACCAACCCTCGTGGTGGTGACGGGTAGGCCCGTAGGGAGACCAGTCCCTGACGGGCCTCGCGTGTTGCTCCCAACGTCTGGGAGACGGGTGGCGTGGGGCCCAGAGACGTTCGTGTCCGTGGTCGAAGTGATGGAAGCGGGCCTCCGGAGCAGGTGCAGCCCACGCGGAGAAATCCATCAGCGGTGGGGGGTAGTGGGGGTCCCGAGGAGTCCGCCTGCGACGTCCCCGTTGGACCAGGGTCCACTCACGTCATCTTGAAGGTGGTTCGGTTGCATGTTTCTTTTCGAATAGTTCGAATTCGAATTAAAACGGAAAGTATCGAAGCTATACTGAAATAAACTAAACTGAACTGTAAGGTAATGAGACAAGTGCGATCCAGCCAATATCCGATTTATTTGGAAATTAGGCTGCTGTGGGCATAGTACTACGTTTCGTCAATACAATGACTTCATCAGGTACAAATAGATAGCATAGAAACAGACCGTATAATGGAGAATCCAGACAAGCCGTGGTTACAGAGCACAAATGAGAGACAACGAAAACAAATACTTTTATACAGACATGTAGGAGGGAGGGAGGACTTGAGGTCTGGGGCAGAGACATCCAATAGGGGGCCAGGGCATCAAAACAATTTCAAATTTAAACATGAAAAGCCAATGGGGGGGGTCAGGTGAAGAGCCAATGAGAGGTCAGGAGGGTAAACAACTTTAAAGTTTGAATTTGGGCCAATCAGGGGGTCGAATTTCAAAAGTAATGCTGAAGGAATGCAACATTATATCACTTTTGCTGTGTTTCTCCAGGTCACCAGCAGATGGAGCCCGGAGGATCGTGGTGTCTGCACCAACCGGAGCCGCCAGCAGGGGCTGCTAAGTCGCCTTAAACCGGGTGGTGTTAAGGAAGCAGAGATGACGGCCGTAATAGAAATAATTAAAAACACAATAAAATAATACCGTTGCATCGAATTATTGCAGTGTGGGGGTCAAGGTGATACAATCCAAGGGTAAAAAAATATACAAAAACATAAAAGGCAAACTGTACATTAATGCGACCGTGATGCAGGTTCATACATTAAAAACATTGATTTTTACATGTATATATGCATTTGAAAAAATGTATGTAAACATAAAAGAAGAGGGAGCAGCAGGTAAGTGGGGGAGAGGGGATAAGTGAGAAGGAGGCATGGAATGGGGGGCACGGGACACTGATAAAGGATAAAAATAAATAAAAATATGGGCCTGGATGGAAGAAGGAGCCGAGGGAAAGGTCAAAGGGGAGTCGGGAGGGTGAATCAAATTGTAATTACAAGTGGGGACGGTAATAAGGTCAAATTAGACCGTTATAAAACCGTTTTGATAATGTTGGATTTTTCCGTTGCAATACCATCAAACAAACAGGAGATGGAGCATGGAAAGCCGTGGCGTTGGTGTTAGTCTGGGTCACCGACAGGGGGTGCAAAGTGACGCAAAACAATAATGGAATGGGGGACACGGGACATGGATAAAGGATGAAAACTAATGAAATTAAATAAAAGCAAGGGCCTGGATGAAGGGAGGAGTCGAGGGAAAGGGCAATGGGGAGCTGGGAGGGTGAATGAAAATATAATTACAAGTGGGGCCAATAATAAGGTCGAATTAGATCGTTATAAAAACGTTTTGATGTTATTGTACTTTAACGTTGCAATACCACCAAACATCCAGGAGATGGAGCATGGAAAGCCGTGGCGCTGGCGTTAATCTGGGTCACCAACAGGGGGTGCAAAGTGACGCCGAACAATAAAGGTAAATATTGTGTTCGTTTAAACAGGGTTAATGCATTAAAGATATATTAAAGGAAGAGGGGCAGCAGGTGAGTGCGGGATGAGGAATAAGTAAATAAAAGGATGACAGGGAAGGGGGGCACGGGGCATATAACAAAAAATACCAAATAATAACAGTGGGTGCAGTGGAAGATCATATTAATATAATATTGTTATTAAAGGTTGCGTAGGTGATTCGCTTTTTTGGCCATTTTTGCAAAATTACTTGAAATCCTTATCATAACCCGCTTACAGCCACTGAGTTAGAAGTACTGACATGAAAATTAAACTTGTCAATCATCTGTGGAACGGGCAGGGCTCGAAAAACTCCAGCCAATCATTTCCATTGCCACCGAGTTTCATTGGACAGTAAGTAAGTCAATCAAACGGTCGTACTGCACTCCCCCTCCCCCCCTCCCCCGCGCGCGACCCCTTCGTGCAGTACTCGTGACCCAGAGCTCGTGACCCAGAGCAAGCTCCTGTTTGTTGTTATCCTGCGGTATCTACTGGAACTAGTTAATCCACATTTGGACCTAGCAGTAGAAGACAATTTCCATGGCAGACAAGACGCCACAATCCCCACCACCACCACCACCACCAGCAAAGAGAAGGAAAACTCTTTTTCAGAGAGTAATTGATAATAAAAACGCTGAAAGAGAAAAACTGAAATCAAGAATAATCCTAGGCGCTGCTTTTGAACGTTGGCGGCAACTGAAGGACGAGAAGGGTCTAAAAACCGATGCTTGTGTGGCGGTTGACCTAGTTTCAAAGTTTATACCGTTTATACTCGGTAATACCGGTGTTGAGACGAGTGTATTACTCGGTGTGAAAATGTCCACACCGCGGCAACCCTAGTGAAAACCAGGACTTCCAATACAATTATATGAAACAAACATACATTTTCTAAAGATAGTAATGATTTATGTGACCGTTTAATGTTTATAACATCTGGTGCAACCATAGCCGAGAGAACAAGAACAAGTTTAGCGCACCACCGCTACCCTCACACTTTTTCATATAACCTTTTTTCAGCACTAGGACATATGAGCATTAAATAAATGCTGCGTCTCAACATGCCTTGGACAGCAGCGAGGATGACTCGCTTTGCCACGGGCCGAAACAGTGCGGAGCGACCACAGCCAGAACGAACACAGCGGGGCAGAGGAGTGTCAGGAAGTCTTTGGTGTACACATCAGTACGGCCTATTTGCACTACTGTTTAGTAGCAATGCAGTGTTTAATTCTATGCCTTTTTATTTTCGTATATTATTTCAATTAATACAATTTATTTATTCATGAAATCAAGATCTGGTCTTCAAATCTTTTTTCCAAATATAGGTCGTATTACAATGGGGTTTGTGTTTATATTCGGACCAATACGGTACAGCGGACGCTCACATGACGTTAAGCATTTCCTGGTGCATAATGTGACGCTTCAGAACCTAAAATCCCGTTTCTCCCCGTTGATACGACAACACATAACCGGCGTTTTCAGAAATCTCCACTTTGGTTTTTAGAAATGATCGTTTTCTGTGATAAGACAGGGCCTCGGACAGGGGGTGTTGCAGCACCCCCAAAACCCCTACTTCCCGCGGTACTGGGTGCAATTTACAGCTGAATGTAGTGCCATGTTGTTAAACGAAAACCTACGCTAGCCTGGCTCGCTCTCGCGCATCTCTGTTCGCGCTCGTGCATGATTGCGCGTCCAGGTACTTGGAATGGGTGGAGTCAGAGTCAGTGTTGAAGGAGAGGGGGTAGGACCATTTGAGTTGTGTATTTTCAAAATCTGCTGGCGTTTCGCAAATCGCGTACCCAACCTTTAATAATAATATACATATATATATATATATGAAAAATAAAAAATAGGGGGACGAGGGGGGCCCCTGGGGCGGGGGGGGGGGGGCAGAATGAACACACATAAATGTTATGAAAAATAAAAAATGGAGGGACTGAGGGGGGCCCCTGGGGCTGGGGCGGGGCCAGAGTAAAAACACACACACATGTGGTATGAAAAAAAGAAAATGGGGGATCCTTTGTGGGGGGGCGGGGGCTGGGATGGAGATCAGATGGGGGAGGGGGGTTAGGGTCAGGGGTGGGAGGGGTTATGTTTAGGGTCAGGGGGGGACCCGGGTTAGGGTTAGGGTCAGGTGAGGGAGGAGGTTAGGGTTAGGATAAGGGGTGGGAGAGGTTATGTTTAGGGCCAGAGGGGGCGGGGTTAGGGTGAGGGCTAGGTAAGGGAGGGGGTTGGGGTTAGGGTGGGAGGGGGGAGGGGTTAGGTTTAGGACCAGGGGGGGCGGGGTTAGGGTAAGGGCCAGGTGAGGGAGGGGGTTGGGGTTAGGGTGGGGGGTGGGAGGGGTTAGGTTTAGGACCAGAGGGGGTGGGGTTAGGGTGAGGGCTAGGTAAGGGAGGGGGTTGGGGTTAGGGTGGGGGGTGGGAGGGGTTAGGTTTAGGACCAGGGGGGGCGGGGTTAGGGTAAGGGCCAGGTGAGGGAGGGGGTTGGGGTTAGGGTGGGGGGTGGGAGAGGTTATGTTTAGGGCCAGGGGGGGGCGGGGTTAGGGTCAGGGTCAGGTGAGGGAGAGGTTAGGATGGGGGCTAGGGGAAGAGGATAAAAACCATGATGAGGGCCCGGTCTGTGGTGGAGGCAGAAGGGGGACGGGGCCAGGTAGGCTGAGGTAAGGGCCAGGGCGAGGGGCACAGCTCTAAGGGAGGGGGCATTGAGGGAGGGGGGCACACACACTAACATGAAACATAAAACATCAAACATAAAGAACCAACGGCAGGTAGGTAATCTAAACGGGATCACACTTAATAAATGAACAATCCAATGCATGAACCTTACATCATGTAGAGGATAAAAGGTAAGTATGTACATAATAAAGCACAAGCAACACATAAGGTCATAGCACATAGATAGTCATAGATGACCCTGAGGCGGTGCAGTCCATGTAACAGAGATCCCAGTGGGGTTCAAGGGAGAGCAGGCAATGGTGGCAGGGAGGGAAGGAGGTCCGAGGAGACTGTAGGAGGCACTGGCGGGTCAGGACAGTGTTAGGGTTAGGGTTGGGGTTAGGGTTAGGTTTAGGATTAGGGCGCTCCCTCATGCGCCATGCAGCAGTACATGGGACTATCATGTAGCCTCCCATGCACTACTACCATGTAACAGGAGGAGTGCACGGGCACAAGCAATTAAAATACGTTAACAACTTTTGCTTCAATAAAATCAATAAAATCAATAAAATATGGGAGAAAGGTTATGTTTAGGAGGGGGGGAGGGAAGAGGTTATGGTACGGAACTGATGGAGTGGCTATGTTTTAGGACCGGGACGGATGGAGGGGCGAGACGGATCATCATTTAGGCCAAACGGGGCTATGGAGGAAAGCCTAAAGATCCACCTTCTCTCAGCAGCTCTCCACTGGACCAGGGACCAACCGACATTGGTCTCTAGACCGGACAATGAAAAGTTGTTGATATGATGTGAGATGAAGTGAGTATACAGCCGTTTATCGTTTGTTCCTTTCTGAATATGGTAAATGTGTTGGTATAACCTCTGTTTGATAGTAGCTCCCGTTTCGCCCACATAGATGATCCTGCATAGTTTGCACTGGATGGCGTAGACGACGTTGCAGGAGAGTAGTGTGAAGGTCTGCGAGATGGGGGCACCGGCTCGACAGTTGAAGATGTACTTCAGGTTAGTAAAATAGGGGTCGAAGGTTGTGCGTATTGCCTTGTTGAGGGCCGTATGGACTAGCATGTCCTGCACATTTTTATTACGGCGGTGTGACATACATTTTTTAAAAGAAGCGAGTGGGGCGGTTTGAGGTTTGGCAGAATTAAAATGTTGCTTTATAGCTTGCTTGAGGGGGGCCTAGTTGTCGCGAGAATGTTGTAATGAATGGAATTAACCTATGTTCCGTGTTCTTTTTTCCAGGGAGAACGGGCCGGCCTGGCTGGAAGAGGGCGGTCACTACCCCTTTAATAGTCAGAAGAAAACGTTTGGAATAGCCGCGGGGTCTAAGGGCCTTGAAAAGGGTCCTGGTGGCCTCCTCTACGTGATGGGGTAGAGAGCAGATGCGGTGGAAACTGATTAGTTGGGACTTGATGATGGAGCTGAAAGTATGCCGGGGATGGTAGCTGGTGTTAAATAATAAGGAATGCCTGTCCGTGTCTTTAAAATAAACCTTGGTTGCTAATGTTTTGTATCCATCCTTCGTGTCTGTGAAGAAAACTATTGTGTCAAGGAAGGGGACCTGCTGAAGATGGAGAGTGTGTTTGAGTTTGATACGGGGGTGGTGTGAGTTGAGGATATGCATAAAGTGGTTGAATTCCGTTTCGGATTTGTCCCAGAGGCCAAAGAAATCATCTAGATAACGGAAATAAATTAAGGGGCGTGACGGGCATTTAAGAAATGCAGATTCCTCCCAGTCGGCCAGATAAATGTCCGCGTAGGCCGGTGAATATTTCCTCCCCATGGCGCAGCCGCATATTTGTAAAAAGAACGATTTGTCGAATAAAAAGTCGTTACGGGTAAGAGTGATTTCTAAGAACTTTAAAATAAATGTATCAGGACGAGATGGTTCACCGCCTCAAGGCCTAGGACAGTGTCAATGTTCGTGTATAAGGAATCTACATCGATTGAAAAGATAAACGTGTTATCGGGGACGGTGAGACTTTTTAACTTGTTAACAAATGTATATGTGTCCTTGAGGTAGCTCGGGTGAGTATGGGATAGGGGGTTAATATATAAATCTATAAACTCCGCCAAATGGTACGATTCAGAGCCACAGTCACTTACTATGGGGCGTCCCGGAGGGACCACGAATGGAACAGTCCAATTCTCTGGGGGTTTGTGTATTTTGGGGAGAAGGTAGAATAATTAAGACCCTAACCATCGCCTGACGCTCCAGGTACATGGGCTGCGTGAGAGGGCGATAGTAGATGGGGTCATTAAGTTGACGTGTCGCCTCCAGAATGTAATTAGTTCGATCCTGGATTACAATTTGCCCTCCCTTATCCGCCGGTTTGATAATAATCATGGCGAGATTTTAATTTGTTGAGGGTTAGGGTTAGGGCTCCCGAACCTGATCCCCAAGCCCCCCCGCGCACGTTAAGGCCCCCCGGTTGTACGGTACCAGTGTTGGGCGTAACGCGTTACAAAAGTAACGCGTTACCGTAATATATTACATTTAGTCAGTAACGGAGTAATATAACGCGTTACTAACTATATTTCGGTAATATTATTACAGTTACTGAGTCCGGTAACGCGTTACAATCATGGACATAATAAAGGATGGACCACGGACTGGAAAGTGGCCGCCCATTCATTCCTATACAAACTGCTCAGTGGCGCAGGGTAACATACAGGAGCGATTTGCTTCCGCGTTATGGGGCCCAGACACGTGGCCTAGTCCGTGACGTACCGGATGCAGAAATATAGAACGCATGCGTGCCCATCCGCCCACTCCGGTCCAACAACAATATAAAATGATACCGTAATGCACCTGTTCTTTGTCTTTGGATCTTTTGAATAAATGGATCAATACATGATGAATCACAATGATCGCAAGCAGAGGACCGTGAGAGTTATTGAGCAGCCGATGAACCAGTCCAAAAATCGGACACGTTAATGGAGCACTGAACTAGGCCCTCTCGGATGCCATTTGTTTCACTACGACTCCTTCCAACTGCACACCCCTCTTCCCCCGCGAGATAAGGGCTAATAAAACGCTTGAGGTGGCGTTTTGAGGACATGGCATGAAGGTAATTATTAGCCTTTGATTGATATCCAGACATTTTTTGCGGAGACACATTCCTATTCCCCACTTGTATTGGAGTGAACGGAGATATCTACTTCTGGGTCCCATGATTTGAGGGACCCGTCCACAGCCCGCTTAAACAGCTGCAATACCAGGCTTGGCCGCTGAGCACTGGTGGATTGCGGAAGTATGTGTTCCTGGGGGCTTGGTTACAATCCGAGCCACACAGACTCCAGCCCTTGTTTGGCTGTATATTTTGTCTATTAAGACTTTGTTGTTTGGTCCTAACCAAAACATTAATAGGCTCTAAGCATAAGTTCCTTGTAAAGTCTCTGTGGGACTGAAATGTTGAATGTGTTTCATTATTTATGCTGTTCTCATGCTCTTTTTTATTACTGCTATTTACTGCTATTTCAGGGCAGGATATATGCTCAGGTTCTAAAATACTTAATTACAAAACATGCCCTGTCTGGTGGCTGTTAGACGTCATTCTTGAAGTGCACTTTTATTTTATTATTGAAATAGTATAAACTATTAACATGTTTGATTTCATAGAAATGCAACTTTTTTTGTTAAATGTTTGTGTGGCTGCACTTTGTAACTAAGGAGCTAATAAATGAGGCATAGAAAAAGAGTTTGTGTCATGTCGTGTAAAGGTTTTGGTTGTTTAATTATTCTATATCATAACATTATTGTAATTCAGCCATTCATGGAACACACTACATGCAGATGCAATATAGACCTCATTAGACTTTAATGTTTGCCCCCCCCCCTCCGCCTTGTCCTGAATGTTTATTTTGGTGAAAGTAATAAGTAACTTATTACTTATTACTCTACACAGAAGGTAATATTGTAAAGAAACTTATTACTTTCAAATGCAAGTAACTAGTAATATGAAATATATTACATTTTGGAAGTAACTTGCCCAACACTGTACGGTACCCAAACGTCGAATCCAGAGGCGTTCGACTTGACGTCTGCTAGCGGTAGACCACCTAAGGTTGCTATGTAACGACGTGGCGTACAGTGAGAGCAAGCCGTGCATAGTAAAGTGTTGCACTAGAGGGAGGTGTGTGTCCTTCTCTCGCAGAATGTTGTACCTGTGCTGGGCGAACCTAGTGAGCAAAGTGTTTTGGGTTTCTCCCACATATTGAGCGCCGCAGACGTCGCACCAGATTAGATAGACACAGTTCTTGGAGAGGGGGCTCCCCCGTCCCTGTGTAGGGAACACGTCGTGTGTGGTTTGATTGCGTACCCAGGGTCGGTACCGGAAAAATTGGCCCTGCGCATTCGGTCTAGGGCGAGACGACGAATGGAGTTTAGCCTGGACAAGGATGTCCCGGAGGTTCTTGTTCTTCCTAAACGCTGCGATGATGCTAAAGTTATTATTGAAGATTTACCGAGATATAAAACACTTAGACTAATTCAAGAGAGAGAGTAAAATGAAAACGAGGGGTCCGGAGCAAGAATTGACAAAAGACTTTATCGTGCAGAAAAACAACAACGACAACAGCCTGAGTGAGTCTGCAGAGCCTCTGCCCGAACATTGAGCTGCAGCCTCACTTTATACACCTATAGGAATTTCTTTGTTTACAATGGAGTCACAATGGGATCACAATGGGGCTTCCGCCTGTCAATCTTCGTCCCAGCATGTTATCAACTGCCCAGTTCTGTGGTCCGTGTGGATCAACCCCATTAGCCAAGATGACCCAAAGCTGAAAATGCTGGGGTCAACTTTAGCTTGCCCCAAGGCCGACAGGCTGAGGTCAACATGACTTGACCCCGCAGTTCCCAAGACATTTCTGTTGCACCATCTGCCCTGAACCCAGATTCTGCAAGCATCATTTGTTTTCCACAATTAAAAATATAAAACCTATTAATAATCATGGTTTACCATAGAATATACTCACTAATTTCTACCACATTATTAAGGAGGGTGGTTGAACTAACCATGTGTGAAAAATTGTTTTTAATTTCCCTCACTAGACGAACCGCCGACGGGGAGTAGGTGGTAACGAAGGGGAGATGAGGGCCAACAGCAACCGCTTTGGTTTCTCTGAACGTTCCGAGGGCCTTTCTCAGAAACGATCTGCAGTACCCTCTGGTGGACAACGCAGAGAATAGTACCTTGGTGGCTGACTGAAAGTCCCCAGGCCTAGAGCAGATCCTATGGAACCTAAGCAATTGTGATTTTACAAGCCCGGCATATGTGTGTCTGTGGTGAAAGCTGGACTTGTGCAGCAGAGCGTGTGTGTCAGTGTCTTTAAAGTAGACCTTGATGTCCAGCCGGGATGTGGATGGGAACTCTGGGCCCTTAAATGTGGTCGTGTCTAGGAAGTCAACAGAGGAGGGGCTAAAGGTAGATTTAATAGTGATGGACGGGTTGTGAGTGTTTAGAATGGTTAAAAAGCCGTCAAAATCCTCCCTAGAGTGTGGCCACACCCCCCAAATATCATCCAGGAATCTAAAATAGTGTAACGTTTTTTTGGGACAGGACGCCAGGGCTGCCACCTCCCATTCGGCCATGAATATGTTTGCGTAGGGTTAGGGTTAGGGTTAGGTTGAGCAAGTGGCACATGGGAGAGAGCGGAGGGCACAGGCACAAGCAAATATATTAAAATAATAACTTTGGCTAATAAGATAATAAGATAATGATAATAAAAAGGATAAAGAAAATAATAAAATAATAATAATAATAATAATAAAGGGTTGGGGTAGGGGGAAGAGCTATAATATAGACAAGAAAGGTTATGGTTAGGAAGGAGGTGGAGAAGGTTATGGTTAGGAGAGGAGATGGAGGGGGTTATGGTTAGGAGAGGAGATGGAGGAGGTTATGGTTAGGAGAGGATATGGAGGAGGTTATGGGTAGGAGAGGATACTGAGGGGGTTATGGGTAGGAGAGGAGATGGAGGGGGTTATGGTTAGGAGAGGAGATGGAGGAGGTTATGGGTAGGAGAGGAGATGGAGGAGGTTATGGGTAGGAGACGCACGTCTGGAGAACATGCACGTGTGCGTGATCGGCGTGACGACGTCCGCGGGCGGGTCAAAGGTCATCCGGGACCTTCTCGCGTTGCTGACGCGTTTCGTGGACCTCCTGGTGGGCGTGTCCAGGATGGCGCTGTCAGCCGGAGGGTTGAAGGTCAGCCGGGCGCGGGTGGAGCCAAGGGGGGTGCCGACGGGGACAGAGGTAGGCGTCGTCCTCTGCGGCAGGGGCGCGGCCGGAGGGGGTCTCGAGCCTGCAGCAGGGTGTCCGCGTGTCCTGGCGGAGGCGGTGGCCGTACTGGCGAGCGGCCCAGGAGGCAGCCACATCAAAGTTGCGCCGCCAGGCAGGGTCCGCAGGGCAGGAGAGCTCACTCACCTTCTGGGCCACCGTAGCCCTGTAGTGGTCCCGCAGGAGGATGGTGGTGGCGTGTCCCCAGTCGCGAGCGTTGCCATCAAGAAAGGCAAGGGTCGCGGCGTTGGGGACAGCAGGGCGGATGCGGATGGAGGCCGTCAAGGAGGCGGTGAGCCTGGCGATGATGGGGAGAGGGTCCGGGCCGGAGGCGTTGTCCAGGTGGTGGGCCGCCTTGATGGCCGCGAGGATGAGGCGGTTCTTGAGCGCGAAGTCCGGGTCATCGGAACGGGGGAAGTCCGTAGTTACAGACTCTCAGAGGTCATTCGTTATTTGATTGTCCTTGTTGGACCGTATGTAGGCAATGCTACACAAAGGAGCCGTGCATTTACTGTTGCGCAGTGTGTCTGTGTTTCAAGTTCAATGGTGGCCCCACGCGTTCAACGTACATTAACCTTGGATAGTCAAGCGCCGTGTTGTCCATTATCCCTTACATAACCGCTATGTCAGTGACACAATTAGGCCTAGGCTTTTTGTATTCTACAAATTCATATTATAGCTGTGATAATTGTTAAGAAAAATCCCCTCCATAGTCGCCCTGGAGTCACCGGCCGACAGTCTCCAGCAAGAATCAGGGAAACCTATTATAGGACATTCATCCCAAAAATTAAACATTTAGATGAATACGTGATACTTTGTTTTGATAGTTATATACCTCTGATTGGAGATGGATTGTCGGCGGCTCCTCCAAAATAATGTTTGTACCTTAAACTAAAAATGACACAATTAATTTACACTCAATCATTTCACATTTGATTAGCATGACAATTATTTATGTCCATTGCCAATACATGAATACATACTCATTACAAACGCCTTGGAAGTCGAGGCAGTGGGGTCAGAGGTCATCCCCCCTTCCACCATCATCGGCCGACCTTCGTTATTAATTGGCGAGAGACAGCTCCTCCGAAGTGGTGAAGGGTGGTGGAGCGGTCCCCCTCCCAGTCGTACTAATTTGGGTTTTCTTTTTATTTGCTACAGGTAATCAACATGTGACTAAAGGTTGGAGCCTATGGTCATTGCAAATCATAGGCTAGATTCACCTGAAATTATTCAAATGGATGCTTACAACTTCCCGCATTGAATAATATTTTAATATTTATTTTTGACTCGGCCCCATGTTCGTAGGAGCGTGCTGGCAACACATCTATGGGGATAAAAGGCATGATGATGCATGATATTTTTCAGACAATATGCAGAATCTTTTCACTTTCGAAATAACACGGTCGGCTATTTTTTGCCAGCACGCCACCCTAGCCATATTATGGGCAACCGTGTTCCCCTTGGCTGTGATTTGAACTTTGAATTCCTCGTAGGAGTTCATAATAATACACTGCTCGCCTTGGGTGAAATACACCGCTCTCGATCGATTAATTTTGCATAAGAGAGAGTCAAATGACGCGAGAAACGCCCCTTTTGTGAACGCGCATTGAACCTAAAGCGGAAAACCTGGTTCAAGAAATTGAATCTAAAGTGAGTGTCGTGGAACCATTTAACTCTGACTGCGAGTTGCGGCTGTCGAGCCAGGTTTCCCCAAGAAAGCCTGGGTATGTTCAGCGAGGTTCGTGCTATAACCCCAGGTCCCAGTCTAAACAATCAGGCTTGAACAGAGTGACACACAAACACACAGACACTTTAAAGGAGTTTTTCACCCGCTCCGTATCCTTGCTTGCCCCAACAAGTTTGTGCGGCGTTCTTGTTGTTTTGTTTCCGGTGTAGCTAGATCCGGTATGGTGTTGTAGTTTTTCTAATGTGACTAGTTGTTGCTAGACAGCAGGTGAAACAACTACAACGTTTGGCAAGCCAAAAGAGCGTTAATCGCGCGTTAAAAAAATGAACGCAGTTAAAATTGGTTTGCGTTAATGCTGTTAATAACGTTAAACTGCCAGCCCTAATAAAGACACACATATATAAACATGCGCGCATGCACAGACGCATATATAAACACACATACACAAACACATAGGCCTATACAGGAATACAAACACATATACACACACACACACACACGTATATGAACACAAACAAACAAACGTATATATGAACACACACACACTCACGTACATATGAACACGCGCCACGTGCACATACACACCTTATTATAAACACTCAAATATACACACAGACACATGTACACCCGCACACGCATCTATGAACACACACACACACACACACACGCAGATATGAATACACACACTTACTCAGATATGAACACACACACGCAGATGTGAACACACACACGCACGGACTACACACACAAGTATATATAAACACACACACACTGTTTTGGTGATTTATATTCATGTAGCCTACTCAACTATAATCCAAATGCTACATTTTCTTGGGCTTCTTAAAGTTGATCTTGATTAACCATGAAAGGAAGAGACTTTTAAGATCTTCCATCAGGTTAACTTAGCAGATTTTGCAAAGACTATATTTCTAATGTCAAATGTATTTGAATTATTGATTGATGGTCAATTTTAACATTTTTAGAATAGAAATAGAATAGAATAGAAAGCCTTTTATTTTTATATTCTTTGGACTCCCTTTATAATGGTTTTTATCAGACTGGTTTATAAAGTGTTGTTCTTTGTCTCCATAAAGAGAGAAGTGCCTCCAAGTGACTGTGGTTTGGGTTTAACGCTTAACTTTTGCTTCGTGAACGAGACTTCCTGTTCTCCCCCACAAGCTAGCGCAGTGGTTCTGCTTTCCTAGATGATGATGAC
>NW_026613505.1:0-17500 GCF_026213295.1 Gadus chalcogrammus | reverse complement strand
AGAGAGAGAGAGAGAGAGAGACAGACTATGTGTGTGTGTGTGTGTTTTTTTTTATGTGTGTGTGAACGTGTGTGTGTGTGTGTGTGTGTGTGTGCGCGTGTGCGTGTGTGTGTGCGTGTTCGTTTGTGTGCGCGGCGGGGCAGAGGGGGCTGCACTTTTTCTTTTTACTACACTTAGTCTGCCCCCCCCCCCCCCCCCACAGAGGCCCCGCAGGGAGAGTGTGTGGGTGTGTGTGTGTGTGTGTGTGTGTGTGTGTGTGTGTGTGTGTGTGTGTGTGTGTGTGTGTGTGTGTGTTTACAGGCGTGCAGGAGGGAGGAGGTCCTTTTGTTTTTCTACACCCGACACAGAGAGGCTGAGGACCCCTGCCGCCCCCCCCCCCGGGGTCCGCCGCCACCCCCCCACTAGGGCCCACTAGGGCGCTGAGGACCCCACTAGGGCCCACTAGGGCGCTGAGGACCCCACTAGGGCCCACTAGGGCGCTGAGGACCACACTAGGGCCCACCAGGGCGCTGAGGACCCGACTAGGGCCCACTAGGGCGCTGAGGACCCCACTAGGGCCCACTAGGGCGCTGAGGACCCCACTGGGGACCCCCCTGGGGTTAGGTCAAAATTAAAGCCGGTGCCGCCAAAGGCGGCAACGGCGGGTGCACGGGCCATCATCAAACTAAACCCCGAGATCCCCGACCCACCCCCACATTCAAACCCAAAGGTTGCAGGGAACCCAGTCTGGCGATCCAAATCGCCTCCGCTCTGCGGCGCTGGCCGACAGACCAGTTGGGGTTGGCCTCCAGAACAGTACTCGTGAGGGCAGGCCAGCCATGCAGTATGAAGTGGTTCACCAAAGGGAGGTGAGTAGCTTTATTGCGTCTCACATTATATCTGTGTTGTGTAAATCTAGTCAGGAGAGTGTTCCCGGTCTCGCCCACATACTGCATATCAGAGGTACGACAACTAATCAGATACACGCAGTTACGGGTGGCCGGCCCAGAATGTTTCTGTGTAGCAAAGACGTCACCGTTGCTTGGGTTGCGAGCCCAGGGACGGAAAAGGTAGAAGTCTGTTGACCTAGTAGATCTAGGTTGGGTCAGCGGGCTTAACTTGGCTCTGACCAAAATGTCTTTCAGATTTCGGTTCCTTCGGTAGGCAGCGATGATGCCATGAGAGGGTAGTATCGCGGTTTGATCTTGTAGCCGTTTGAAATGCGTTCTGACCTGCCGGGTCAGTAGCGTGGAGGACAATGAGTGGGTGATAATCAGAGGTAGACGCGGGCCCACGACGGGCGGTCTGGTGACCTTAAAGGTCTTGAGGGAGGAGCGACGAGCGGAACGCGAGTATCCCCTGGCGGCGAGGGCGGTAAACAGTATTTTAACTGCGGCCATGAAGTCTGAATGGTTCGAGCATATCCTGGAGAACCTCAGGAGCTGTGACTTTAAGAGGCCGGCGTATGTGTGCTTGGGGTGAAAACTCGAGCCGTGTAGCAGGGCGTGTGTGTCCGTGGGTTTAAAGTAAACCTTAACGTTTAACCTGAGCTTTTCTGCAAAATCGGGGCCTTTGAATGTGGTGGTGTCCAGAAAATCCACAGAGAACGTGCTAGTGCATGACTTTAATGTGATCGACGGATCGTGTGTATTGAGTATGGAAAGAAATTGATTGAAATCCGCTAGCGAGTGGGGCCACACTCCCCATATGTCGTCCAAGTAGCGTAAATAGCAGAGGGGTTGTTTGGGACAGACAGCGAGCGCTGAGGTCTCCCACTGCGCCATGAATAAGTTGGCGTATGAGGGGGCGAACTTTTTCCCCATGGCCGTGCCCTTAACCTGGAGGAAAAATTCGCCGTTGAAAAGGAAATCGTTGCGCGTTAGGTTGATTTCTAGGAGACTCAGGAGCTCCGCGTCCGGCCGCGTGACATCAGGGTAGAGTGTGAAGGCATGTTGTACGGCGCGCATGCCACCGGCAATATCTATGTTGGTGTAGAGACTGTCCACGTCCATCGTGAACAAGATGGAGTGCGAGGGGACGTGTGTGTCTCTGACCTTTTGGACGAAATCATATGTGTCCTTCACATAACTGGCGTGCCTGATAGAGAGGGGGTACAAGTAGTGATCCAAATATTCTGCTGTATTATAGGTCTCACTACTGAAATCCGAGACTATGGGACGTCCCGGAGGAATCTCGGATGGCCTACTCCAGGCCGCAGGGTCCTTGTGGATTTTAGGCAACATATAGAAGAGCCTGGGCCTGGGCTCGGCGTCCCCGATGAGGTAATTGCGTTGTACGTGTGTTATATTTTTTTTCGCCACAAGGTGTTGATGATGGTTGAAACTAGGGGCACGGTATCGACGTAAATGGGGCGGTCGAGTTTAGCGTAGTACGTACTATCGTTGAGCTGCCGGTAGCCTTCCCAAAGGTACTGTTCACGGTCCATAAGAACCACAGCACTGCCCTTGTCGGCGGGCTTAACGATAATGTTGCGGTTATTGCGTATTTGGAGGAGAGCCTCAGCTTCCTCAGGCTCGAGGTTGTCACGAGCCGGGTGGAAGCGGAACGAGTCGCGAAGAAAAGCGAGGTCCGAGTCCACCAAGCGCGCGACACCAGGAGGGAGTTTACGGGCGGGCGGAGCCCACGTGGATTTAGGTGTAAAGGGGGGCCGGACGTAGGGTGGGTGGTTTCAAAATATACTGCAATTTTGAGTTTCCGATGGTACTCTTGAAGGTCCGAGCGGACCTGATCAAGAGCACCACGGGAATTTGTTCCAGCCGAGGGGATAAACGAGAGACCCCTGTCTAGGACCAGGAACTGTGCCGCAGTGAGAACAAAAGTCTTAGAGAGGTTGATGACGGACTTGCTCCCCCGTTGCGTGTTCTCAGACGCGGGAGCGGTCAGTTTAAAGCCTCAACCCAGTGGTCAAGGATGAGGCTAGCCGTATGCCGAGACCAGTGGACACTGTCCCGATCAACGACAAAGGAGTTCCTAGCCAGGGCGGGGACTGATTCGCACCGGGACTCGATATAGTCGTTGAGTCGGCGGAGATTCTCTTGCTCCCTGTGTGGGAGGGAGCGAGAGAAATTAACGACCGGTACCAGGATGCTAGCCTGGGGGAAGGCCGCACGTGCCATTTTGAGAGTCTTAACCAGGTTACGAATGCCTGTTTGCGCGGCCGGATGAGACCTGTCATTGAGGCCGAAGGCTAAAACGACTTTATGCACGTTAGGGGAGACGGTAGTCTTGGCCAGAATGGCAGCGGCGTGGGCGAAGGTGGCACCGGGGAAGCTATCTACCTGTAGACCGGGGTGTTGGAACGGGGGGAATCTGGAGAGGTTAGAGTCACCGATGATGACGTGTCGCTCCCTGGCTCGGAGGGACCACTCTATTTCCTTGTGTGCGGTGTTGACGTGACGCGTGGGCCTCCGGGTGGGCGTGACCGGGATGACGCCATCGGCAGGAAACTCGAGTGCGAGTCTGGCGTTGGCCGAGCCAAGGGGGTCGGTGGTGGCGACGGCGGGGGGGGCAGCGGAGACGTCGCGACGAGGAGTAGTCTGGGCAAACCCAAAGCCGGGTGTCGTGCCGGGAGACTGAAGAGACTGAAGAGACGTCCGGAGGAGAGCGGAGGTGTCTCGACGAGGAGTAGTCTGGGCAAACCCAGGGCCGGGTGTCGTGTCGGGAGACTGAAGAGACGTCCGGAGGAGAGCGGAGACATCATGACGAAGAGTATTCTGGGAAAACCCAACGTCTGGTGTCGTGGCGGGAGACTGAGGAGACGGCCGGATGAGCGTGGTGAGGATCCGGCGTTGAGACCGGGTGGAGGCTCGCGCCTTCATCCTCTGCGCCAGCGGTGCGGCCGGATGGGGTCTCGAACCTGCAGTGGAAGGTCGAGAAGAAGGAGGAGGGGGGGAGGGCAGGGTCGGAGCGAAGGGAAGGAGGGGAGGGGAGGTAGGGAGCCTGGGAGTGGGGCAGAAGGGAATAGACAGGGAGGAGGAGAAGACAGAGACGGAGCTGGCTCGGGACGGGGAGCGCTCGAACGGTCCATCGCCGTCCAGGGGTCCGGGGTCTGGTACGACCGGTGGAGGCGGGGAGAGAGGCGCCTCGCCGAAGGCAGGCAGGGAGCCGTCCATGGAGAGCCCGGAAGGAACCGGGGCGTCAAGCTCCCGTCGGAGCTTCGAGCGGACGTCCTCCAGGGTCTCAGGACGGAGGTGGCGCCCGTACTGGCGGGTGGCCCAGGAAGACGCCACCTCAAAGTTCCTATGCCACGACGGGTCCGTGAGTTCGGTAAGAGCACTTACCCTGTTCAGGATCGTGGCCTGGTAGTGGTCCCGCAGCAACACGGTCGAAGTGTGACCCCAGTTCCGTGCGTTGGCGTCTATCCACGCTAGGACCTCAGCATTGGGAACCGCAGGGCGGATAGACGTCCTCAAGACCTCGATGAGCCTGGCGATGCTCGGGAGGGGCTCAGGACCGGAGGCGTTGGCGAGATGGTGGGACGCCTCGATAGCCGCAAAGACCAGTCTATTTTTAAGGGAGAAGTCTGGGTCTTCTGATCTCGAGACGTCAGGAACACGAGGCCCAGCGTGTGTGGGTGGCAGGCGCGAAGGCCTAGCACGTGCGTTCGTGGCCTCAAGCGGTCTGGGACGAGCGTATGTGGGTGGCAGGTGCGAAGGCCTGGCACGTGCGTTCGAGACCTCATGCGGTCCGGGACGTCTGGGGGGACGAGGTCGGGTCCGGGGTCTGGGATCAGGACGGGGAGGCGCCCGGCGTTGGGGCCGTGAATCGTAGTTAGGGAAGTCAAGGTCATACGAGTTATGGTGGAAGACCTCGTGCTCATCAACTAGGCCTCTGTGGCGTTCGTCGCGGCGCGGTGAAGGCGCGGGCCGGTAGGTGTAAGACATGAGAGGAGGAGGGTAACGGGTTGGGCCGTGAGGGGACCGACCCCTAGCGGGACGTGTATAGTTATCACACGCCCGCGGGTAAGAGTCACGGGGGTCCCAGTCGCGACCGTAAGGGTCCGCGACTGCTGCGTATGACCGCCTCATGGTAGGTTCTCGTCTAAAAGATTGACTGACCAGTGGTTGAATGTTCTGGGGCCTGTTCTGGCGTCGTCCGCGTTGCACCAGTGTCCATTCGTCATAACGGTTCGGGGCAGGCATCCTCCACGGTAAGAATGTAAAAAATAAAATAAAATAAATCGATGATGAAAGGTTCAAAGCAAAATAAATGCAAAGTGGTCCGATAAATTCCGTAGTTTATTTCAAACGGATAGATATCGTTATTGTAGTACAACGTTTCGTCACAGTGGGTGACTTCATCAGGTACAGGATTACAATTCAAACCGTGAAATAGTCCAAACCCTACATCCGTCCCATGTAGGGTTAGGGTTAGGGTTAGCTGCCACCCCCACCCCTGGGAGGTTTAGTACACTAGTACACTTTAGGTTTAGTGCACTAGGGTTAGTGGTGGTGCCACCAACCCAACGATGCAGCGATGACCCCGCAGACGCTTCCAGGCAGTCGTGAACCTGCTTCTGTTCTGCGGCGGGTTTTAGCGAGCGGACCAATCACAGCCCTCGCACCACCACCACTACACCACCACTAACCCTTACACCACCACCACTACACCACCACTAACCCTTATACCACCACCACTACACCACCACTAACCCTTACACCACCACCATTACACCACCACTAACCCTTACACCACCACCATTACACCACCACTAACCCTTACACCACCACCACTACACCACCACTAACCCTTACACCACCACCACTACACCACCACTAACCCTTACACCACCACCACTACACCACCACTAACCCTTACACCACCACCATTACACCACCACTAACCCTTACACCACCACCATTACACCACCACTAACCCTTACACCACCACCACTACACCACCACTAACCCTTATACCACCACCACTACACCACCACTAACCCTTACACCACCACCACTACACCACCACTAACCCTTACACCACCACCATTACACCACCACTAACCCTCGCACCACCACCACTACACCACCACTAACCCTTATACCACCACCACTACACCACCACTAACCCTTACACCACCACCACCACTACACCACCACTAACCCTTACACCACCACCACTACACCACCACTAACCCTTACACCACCACCACTACACCACCACTAACCCTTACACCACCACCACTACACCACCACTAACCCTTACACCACCACCACTACACCACCACTAACCCTTACACCACCACCACTACACCACCACTAACCCTTATACCACCACCACTACACCACCACTAACCCTTACACCACCACCATTACACCACCACTAACCCTTACACCACCACCATTACACCACCACTAACCCTTACACCACCACCACTACACCACCACTAACCCTTATACCACCACCACTACACCACCACTAACCCTTATACCACCACCACTACACCACCACTAACCCTTACACCACCACCATTACACCACCACTAACCCTTACACCACCACCATTACACCACCACTAACCCTTACACCACCACCACTACACCACCACTAACCCTTATACCACCACCACTACACCACCACTAACCCTCGCACCACCACCACTACACCACCACTAACCCTTACACCACCACCACTACACCACCACTAACCCTTACACCACCACCACTACACCACCACTAACCCTAGTTAGTAAGGGGCGAGGTGTCCCGCGCCCGTTTTGTTTTCTACAACCGACACAGAGAGGCTGAGGACCCCCCCCACCCCCCTACCCAGACCCCCGGGAGGAGGTCCTCCTGGGTGAAGGAGGACCAGGAGGTGTGGAGGTGTGTCAGTGTGTCTGAGGACCCTCCTCCACCTGGGGACACTCTGTAGAAGGACAGAGAGCCAGCAGGCCGGTCCAGATACACTCCTACTCTGGTGGAGCCAGCGGGGGGAGAGGGAGGACTGTCTCTGTACCGTTGTACCAGGCAGAGTAACCATCATCATAACAATCAAGACTCCAGGACTTGTTGTTCAGTCCAAGCCTCCTGTCATCACCCCCTCCTCTCCTTGTGATTCCTCTGTATGTCACTCCTATAACAACCCCTCCTTCCCACTCTACCTCCCAGTAACAGCGGCCAGTCAGAGCCTCTCTACCCAACACCTGCTCCCAGTAGTCAAATCTGTCTGGGTGATCCGGATACGACTGGTCCTCTCCAACCCACGTCACCTTCCTGTTGTCCTCAGACAGAGAGAGGAGTCTGCCGGCCGTGTTGGGGTCCAGTGTGAGGTCACAGGCATCTGAGGGAGAACCAGACATGATGAGCTGCTGAACCGCTTCATCATCATCATCATCATCACTAGTACTGTTCTCCTGTGCTCTGTGTACATATTAGAGATGCGCGGTTGGCGGTTGCAACCGCGGACTCCGCGGTTAAACCGCGGATCGGGCGGGTGATGTGACAAAAAATAATATTTTAATTAAATTCGGGCGGTTGGCGGTTTAACCAACGAAATTCAAAAATATATACACATTGTTAAATGTCGTTACCTACTTCCAAGCACATTTTGAAATAATCCAATTCTCATCAGGCAGTAAATTGGCCTCTGCCTCTGTCTCTATCACACACACACACACACACACACACACACACACACACACACTAACGGAAGCAAAAAAGTTTAAATTAAGTGACGATCCGTCCCATGTCGCGTCTCCACAGACCTGCAAGTTATGAGACAGCTGTCAGTATTGGAAGAAGCTTTAACGTCTCGTAGATGAAACTGCCTGGGTTATTTTGTTTCGTATAAGTTATATTTTAAAACAGCCAGTCATTGTAGCCTACCACTCGTGGAATATGGAATTTCAAAGAGATGATGGAGTGATTTGACTCAGAAGTGACATCAGGCATTGGCAGCGCGAGATGTGCAGAACAAGTTAAACTTCTAGCTCAGTAACATCAACACCTAAGAAAGAAGGTAAGAAAGATAGTCGGAAAACTTTGATTTGCAAGGCAAGCAGGCAAGTGTTGGGCTTGTTACAGTAGCCTATATAGCCTTCAATGCGGTGAAATTTCGGAATTAATAGGCTCGAGTCGGCGTTTCCTTAAAAGGCTATCTTTCATTTTGCAAAAAAAAACAACACAGTAGGCTATATTACCATATTAAAATGGTGTACCAAATTGCGTTTTATTACAATGATAAAAAAGTGTAGGCCTACTAGCCTATGGTAAGGTCAGGTTTGCCGATGTGCTTGGCTATTTTAAAGTTTCTCCCTGTGCATCGATCGGAGACAGACGTCACTTCACTGATAATATTCTGGGGATAGGCTACAACATAGCCAATAGGCTTTCATACTAGGGACTTTATCCTTTAAATATCTTTGCGGCATTGGATCAGTCTCCTTTCAAGAACAGGCAAGAACTTTCTAGCCTCGCGTCAGCAGCGCATATACCTAAAAACAACAGGCGGATGGCGGGCGGGTGCGGTTTTGTAAACCGCACAATTTTTTTGAAAAAAGTCAAAAAAATTGTTGCAGATGGATGGCGGGCGGATCAAGCGTTTTGTGATGCGGTTGCGGATGAAATAATAGCCCATCCGCGCATCTCTAGAGCTTACCTCTCCCGAAATAAGTGTTTTTTGTGAATGACAGGGTCGTTAAGACTGACAAAAAGATCTCTCACTTACACAGCACTACAAGGCTACTCTCTGCGATACTTTAACTGGAGCTGGACACTAAAAAAATGGGCAAAAACGTTTTTATTCCAATTCTGAGTCTAAGTCCACAAGGATATACTCAAAAAACAGTTACAATGTTTTTATTCTGCTTCTGAGCCAAGTCCAAATGGGCTTAGTAAAAAAAACGGCCAAAAACGTTTTTATTTCCATTCTGTGCCTAAATGTGGATGGACTTAGTCTCAAAAACGGTGAAAATGTTTTTATTCTTCTTCTAGGCCCTTGTTTCCATCCTCCAGAGTGGGCAGGATGTCCTCAGAAGGTGTCCGAAAATAGTGCATGGTCGTCGGACTGACCGTCGGGGATCGGGAGGGTATGTCATGGAGGACTTTCGCACATATGCTGACGCATCAGCACCTGTGGTGAACACCTAAAAATAATGTTTAAAAATAGAAAAAAACATCAGAGATTGTGAGGCTGGGTTCCTAACATCTCCCCAAATAGTTTTCATGCAGATTCATATGATATATTTCACAATTTAAGCAAAATCAAAAATTGGTCTGCATCGTGCTTTGCTTTGTCAACAATGGCATTAACATCGGCATCAGAGCCATCCTTCAAGCATACCCTCCGCAAATGGACAGACAGGCTTGCTTGTGTTTTGAGACAGCGTGGACAGAGCAAGTAGTGCCTGTTTGCTGTTTTACTTGAATTAGAAAAAAAAGGCATTACTTAGCAGGGCATTACATACAAGGCATTACAAAGCATGGAATGTAAAAAGGAGAATGGTACTATATCAAATATTACAAAATAATAAAGTAATACCCCTATACAATTTTCAGTATGTGAAGAGAGAAAATAATTCAGATATTACTTTTTTGTAGATCATGAAGAGCTGAGTGTATTCTATATCTACAGATCATATCAACATATTTTGATAAAAAATAAAAGAAAGGCTTACCTTTGATGCATTTAAGATTCTTCACCATGAAATTCCAGTATTTATAATGCCTGTTGCATAAAGCTCCTCCCCCCACAAGCTATTGTTGCAAGCTGAAAGGGGCGTGTTCTTACCTGTGTTTTTGAAGATGTGTCTCTCATTTTGGTTAAACTTCAGCAAACTTGCAGACTTTTTCCAAGATTGGCTTTTTCTCCACATTTGATTCATCATTTCAATCACACATTCCCCAAGGTCTGGAAAAGATAATAATTGTGTCTGTACATAAATGGATGCATTTCATTCAAACACAGAGCAACTGTGGAACTGCAATGCAGTTTTGCATAATTTCTTCAAGTGAAACCAGTTTGAATGGCCCTTCCCCAAAAGATGTGAAACCAATTTGAATGGGCCATTTACAATTTCTAAAGCAGCACATGAATAAAGGGGTGGGGCTTCACTGCACTGGGGCTCTGTTAACCAATGAGCAAAGACTTTGGCATCAGAAATACTGGACTGATTTTGAAAGAATTCACTCTCTTCAAATTTCTGAAGCAAGAAGGTTCCTGCCACTTCCCACAGAAATCTACCAGCTGAAATCTACTGAACTTCCGAAGAGCATATTCCTTGGCCATCCATTGAATCAAAAGCAATTCTAATTGCTACCTTCTACTTCTAAAGCGCTGTTATTCCTTGGCAATAGCCTTTAAAAGCAATTTTAATTGCTATTTAGTCAAGAAGGGTTTTCTCTTCAAAAAGCCTTTTAATTTGCTATATTTGATTTGACCATTCTGCCTAGAGAACTAAAGCTTACATTCTTAATTTGCTAAATTTGATTTGACCATTCTGCCTAGAGAGCTAAAGCTTACATTCTTAAAGGTTATTGTTCTAATTTGTCTTTCTTCTGAACAGCCGTAATTCTTCCAGAGATTCATCTTCACTCACTGTCTCATCTTAAGAAATGGCTGGGGAAAAGTAAGTAATATTTAATGCCTCTGTTTATATATATATATATATATATATATATATATATATATATATATATATATATAGTGTAATTGCTCATGAAGTATTACCATGTTTTAAATGTTTTGTTGTGATGACTTCTGAATGAACGTATTTCTTTTCTATTACCAGGAAATCTGCAGCTGCACATAGACACTATCTACTCTGTCCAGTTTGTTTGAGGACCCAAGAGTCTCTATCCTGTCACCTGCGCAGAGTCTGCATGAAGGATAAGACACCATCACAGATCCTAGAGGTGGTTGAAAAGGCCAAGAAAGATGTGTGTGACCTCCTGAAGAATGGACGGGCTTTTAGTTATGCAGTCCTGAAGCAAATCGTCTCATCACCAAATCCAATCGAAGGATTGATTGAGGAGCTGAAATACCATCACTTGTTTGTGACAGGAGTCCCTCCTCCTCTGCCCATTGGTAATCCAAGGTTGGTCACCGAAACCCTTTCTGAATGCCCTGGGGAGGCACCCGGAGAGACAGAGCCATCTGATGTGGAATCTTGCGGCAGCAATGAGCTTTTTCAATGTAGACAAGAGAAAACGTATACCAAAGACAAAATGGTGAAAGCGAAGGATTTAGGCATTTTGAAAAAGCATTCAGCAGATCATCCATTGCTCAAGCGCTTTGCCGACTACCTAAAGAATGATTACGAAAATGCAAAGTACCAACAGGAGGTTGACACTGTTTCCCGGTACCTGTATTTTGCTGATCCTACGGAACCATCTTTGAAGTTTGTCAATGACAGAGAGAAGCTCAGAGACTTCCTGGGTCAACAGGCTAAGGCAGGGTATAAGGCACAAACATCAGGAAATTACATCAAGTGCTTGAAAAGGTTCTTGGAGTTCCACTTGACAAGGACCGGCTTGAGACAGGATGACAGGGAGCTCTACAAGCAGTGCACGTTATATTTGAGTTTTTTAACTTCTTCACAGAGTGTCCTCTCTAAGCAAGCGAGCAAAGAAATTGTGCAAAAGAGGCATGCCTTGTTGTTTGACAAAAGTCAACCCACACCTCGTGAATGCTTGGCTGTTCTTGATAAAGGTGAAGGTGACTTAGTGAAAATCATGAATCAACTTGATGACAGTTCTTCTTCCTCCCTGAGTATGACTGAGTGCATATTTGTGCTATACTATCTTGAGGCAATTGTCATACTAAGACACTGCCAACGGCCATGTGTGGTGCAGAGCATGAAGGTGAGTGTTACTGCTCTATTGTGCTCTTATGTGCTCTATTGATAAATTTACCCTGACATTTTAGCCTTACATTTCCTAATCAATGGCATATCCTCTTTTTGTTACAGGTCAAGGAATGGCTTGAACGGAAACACGCAGATGATGATTCAATCGTTTTTGTAAAGGACCACAAGACGGCTGCACATTTTGTGGTCTCAATTGTCCTGTCCAAGAAGGAGGAGGCGTGGTTTGAGAAATATTACAACAAAGTGCGGCCACAGCTCCTTGCTGGCGAAAGGAAACGTAAGCGAGATGAGCAGGATGAGAAGGATGGAGATGATTTTTTCTTTGTGTCCTCCCGCGGTAAGCCAATTTACAATGCAGCTGGTGATCTGATAAAGCTCCAGCAAAAGTGCAACGTCCCCCAGGTGAGCAGCCAGGTTGTACGGAGGGTATTTGAGACAGCAGCTAACCGCCTGGATGACCCTCAGAAGAAAGCAGTTTCTGACTACCTGGGATGAGGACTCCAAAATCGTACCATGACCCGTTTGGTGAGATGTTTCATATGTTTTTTAGTGGATCAATTCTTGGCATGTATGGATAAACTTTCTGAATATGATGCGTGGCCTTTGACCTTTGGGGGGTGGTGGGGCGGCGGGTGACTCCTAAAGCTTACAGGGCATCTGCCTTCAGAGACACATATGACGTGTCCCTGTTTGGTGAAATGTTTCATCTGTGTGTTTGTTTGTGCTGATGGCTCTTTAAAGGATAGGGATGAGGACTCCAAAAGCGTGAAATGACCCATTTTGGTGAAATGTTTCATATGTGTTTTTTAGTGCTGATTTTTGTTTTTGTTGTGTAGCTGTTTTGCAACTTGTTCTAGCTTGTGTAACTTAAATTGAGGTTCTGTGGTGATATCCTGTTTCTTATCTTTAGAGATATATCAATTAAAAATCGTATTCATTCTAGAGGACTGCTGAGGTTTCTCTCATTTTGGTAAACTTCAACACACTTGCAGACTTTCTCCAAGATTGGCTTTTTTTCCAAAGACAGAGATACACTTTCAAGATATTTTATTAACATTTGCACTTCACATTTTGATTCATCATTTCAATCACACATTCCCCAAGGTCTGGAAAAGATAATAATTGTGTCTGTATGTAGCGGTTGCGTACTCTCTCGTTGCGTTGTGATTGAGACCACGATGGAACCATTGGCAGCCAGCCGTTTATTCTGGTGGAATATTTAACATGGGAAAATGCTCGTTGAGAACCCTCACAATGGCAGCCTCTCACAGCCGGGGTATACATAGACTAGCCATTTACATGGAAATAAATATCACATTAAACAAATTAATATTTGAATGGGCGTTTGGTGACATACCTGGTGGAATATTTAACATGGGAAAATGCTCGTTGAGAACCCTCACAATGGCAGCCTAACATGGGAGAAAGACAAGCTGAAGTAGCCTACACATTCTTGGCGAAGTCCACGCTAGCTAAGTAGCTACGACCAAAGCACATGGTAGCCAAGCTAGCGATCCTAAGCCTAAAGTCCATTTAAATGTAATAACCGATTCCAAGGAACACAATATATATATGTACAAGCAACCAAGTATTAATACAGGATTATGTACAATTAGACTCCCGTAATACATCGCCAAAGTGTGGATTCATATTTAACTGCTCTGACTACCTACCTCTCACAGCCGGGGTATACATAGACTGAGGAGAGGAGGCAGCAACGTACAATACAACCCCCGCATTCCGCTAGGGGGAGCTCTAGCACTCCAACCAAGGCTCCCACTACCACAGCCAGCGCAAGGATCTCGCTGGCAATGGCAAGTGGGGAAGCATTAACCCTGCTACATGTACATAAATGGATGCATTTCATTCACACACAGAGCAACTGTGGAACTGCAATGCATTTTTGGATAATTTCTTCAAGTGAAACCAGTTTGACTGGTCCTTCCACAAAAGATGTGAAACCAATTTGAATGGCCCATTTACAATTTCTGAAGCAGCACATGACTAAAGGGGTGGGGCTTAGTGTATTCTCCAACCGCACCACTCAGTCCGATTAGGGCACCCGTTTCGGCCCTCAGACGCGACGTTGTCCCGCTGCTCTGGAGCTCTGGGAAGACTTCCAGACCGTTGGCGACCAACCCGCACCACTCAGTCCGATTAGGGGACCCATTTCGGAATTTGAGTTTATCTGAAATATGAGGGGTGGGGATGAAACTGAGGCCCCTCTCCAGCAGCTGAGTTTCCGTTTCTGACAGATGGAAGATGGTGGATAGGTTCAGAATGTTAGATTCCTGGGGACGGGGGTGTCCCTGTTGGGACTTAGTCCCCGCCCGAAGTTTAAACTGATCCAGCCTGTGAAGATGTGAATGGCATCCTTCACTGTTTTTAAACATGTTTTAAAAGATGCACAGTGCTCCTGTCTGGCTGGTTAGCCGTGATAGTCTGCAGCTGTGGCTCATAGGCTAATTGAGCCACACCCATTCTGGTGCTCTTAAGAGGGCCAGAGTTTTAGACTGGAGGGGCTGGAGTTGTGCAAGTGACTCGACAGGTTGTGCTATGTGTTTAAAGTAAAAATATGCTTTTTAACAACAACCTTGTGCGTCGAGAAAACTCTTTTTCACATTTGGTGGCAGTGGTGGGATGATTCCTCTAGCTGAGTGGAGGGGACCCACATTTCGGAAAATATTGTTTGAGGAGCTTCATGGTGGAAGCGCAGTGAAGGGTAGAGCAGGTAGACGAAGAGTACCTGCTAGGAGAGGAGATCACTGGGGAAGTTGAACTGCTGTCCTGTGGGGTTGGCCAAAGCCTGAAGGAGGAATAGCTCGGGAACTCCTTGTTGCTGATGTGAGCCATGTGGGGAGCTATTGCCAAGCCTTAGCAGAACAGCAGTGGCGGAGGACAGTAATGGCTGAGGACTTCCTGATGACATCCCGTGGAGGACCAGTCTGCAGCCCAGGGAAAGTGCTCAGAGGCCAAGTTATTTGCTGGAACTGCAGAGGCCTGAGGCGGATTTTGCAGGTGGTCTGGAGGTCTGGATGGAGGAAGTCTCAGAGCTGGGCCTGTGTACTGTGAAGAGTGCAGTGTTTGGCCAAGAAGGAGTGATCTTGGAATGAAGATTGGCGGTCACCAGAGAGACTCTTTGAACTGTTTATTTAACACAAATTACTTGCACAATATTTTACCTTTTTTATCTACTGCGCTTGGAACCAGTGTTTGCAAGCTTAAAAGAGGGGGAAGGAGATGTGAATGGCATCTTCAACTGTTTTAAACCATGTTTTAAAAGATGCACATATTACCTGTCTGGCTGTTAGCCATAATAGTCTAATAGGCTAATTGAGCCACACCCATTCTGGTGCTCCTTAAGAAGGCCAGAGTTTTAGGCCCCGTTTACACAAGGGACGCTTGCGGGGTGAAAACGACAAAATATTTTATCGGAAAGTGCCTTT
This sequence comes from Gadus chalcogrammus, assembly GCF_026213295.1. Lineage (NCBI taxonomy): Eukaryota > Metazoa > Chordata > Actinopteri > Gadiformes > Gadidae > Gadus > Gadus chalcogrammus. The sequence goes on along the minus strand of NW_026613505.1, from coordinate 2,252 downwards.
CGTTTAGACGGTGACAGAGCGTTTTTGGGGCAATGAAAAACGCATAAATCTGAACCACCCTCCAGGTGAAAAAGTGAATACGCTCCGCCTTAGCGTTTCCGTCTAAAACGGCCAAGACGCAGAAACACTGCTCAGATCTGCTCACGTCGCGTACGCGTTTACGTCACATACATGTGCCAGTACAACAAACATGTCAGATTATTTCCATGCGTCGGACCTTCAAGCTGCTCTGGCAGCTCTAACAAGCATACAGGAGTATTTCCACGAAATGTACAGGATATTTACAGATAGTATTACTGAACAGAGAAGTATCTTTTGGTTTTGGCGACACGGATAAGAGAAGGAAGATTCTACGCATGCGTTCAGGACATGGCTCAGACACTTTTGCGTCACCGTATTCACGCAGATTTCCTCTCCTCTAAACGCGGAATAAAAAGTGAAGACTCAACGCCACTTTTGCGTCTTCTGTTCAGACAGTCATCGTGTAAACGTAGCCTTAGAATTGAGGGAAGGCTTGAGTTGTGCAAGTGACTCGACGGTTGTTGCTATGTGTTAAGTAAAAATATGCTTTTAACAACAACCATGTGCGTCGAGGAAACTCTTTTTCCCACAGCCAATGTTGAAGGTGCGTGTGATGCGTGTCTGCCTGTCCAATGTATGTCGTACAATGAGTTGTGTGAAAATTCAGAATGGGTGTATTTCGAAAAGTGTGTATTTATAGTAATAATAATAATAATAATAACAATAAATTTTATTTATAATGCACTTTATATTCAAGAATCTCAAAGTGCTTCAGAGAAAAAAAATACCAAAAAAAAATACTATTAAAAAGGGGGAACCTCAAAGAAAGTTTAGCTAAATGCTCTTTTAAAGAGATGGGTTTTGAGGTTCCGTTTAAAAAGAGCTGTAGTCTGTGGAGCCCTCAGGTGGTCAGGGAGGGCGTTCCATAGTCTAGGGGCAGCAGCAGAAAAGGCCCGATCACCCATGGTGCACAGCTTCGTATGTCGGGTTTGGAGGGTGTGAGTGGATCCTGAACGGAGTGTACGTGAGTTTGTCGGGGGGGTGAGGAGTTCCTGAAGGTAGAGGGGGGCAAGTCCGTGAAGGCACTGGTGGGTGAGGAGGGAGACCTTGTACTCAATTCTGAGTGAGACAGGGAGCCAGTGCAGTGATTTCAGGATGGGGGTGATGTGGTCATGCTTGCGCACCCTCATCAGGACCCTGGCAGCACTGTTTTGAATGTATTGGAGCCTCTGGATGCTCTTGCCAGGGATCCCAATGAGGAGTGCATTGCAGTAGTCCAACCTGGAGGAGACAAAGGCATGGACGAGCTTCTCTGCATCAGCCAGGGTGAGTGATTGGCGGAGTTTGGCGATGTTCCTGAGGTGGTATAAAGCTGTCTTACAGAAGGTGTTTGATGTGGGTGTCAAAATTAAGTTGTGGGTCCATTTTAACACCGAGGTTGGTGACGGATGTGGAAAGGGGGATGTTTTTGCCAGAGAAGGTGATATTGGTGATGGTGGGGGAGCGGAGCTGATGTGGCGTGCCAATAAGGATGGCTTCCGTTTTATGGCTGTTAAGTTGTAGGAAGTTGAGCTTCATCCACGCCTCTATCTCCTCCAGGCAGGTGGTCAGTGTGGAGTGTTGGCAGAGGGGCAGAAGAAGTGGGGGTTGTCCTGATGTAGAGCTGTGTATCATCAGCAGAGCAAGTGTGTAAGACAAGCCATGCCTGCTAATGACACTACCCAGGGGGAGCATGTACAGTGAGAACAGTGTGGGGCCCAACACCGAGCCCTGGGGGACACCGCAGGTGACGTTGTTGGTGTGTGATTTTGCTTTGCCCAGGGCAACGTGCTCAGTTCTGTCAGTGAGGTACGAGGTGAACCAGTTCTTCACATTTCCTGATAGTCCAATGGTGTATTGCAGGCGGTGAAGGAGAATATTGTGGTCAACCGTATCAAAAGCAGCTGTTAAGTCCAGGAGGATGAGGAGAGATGGGGAGCCGGTGTCTGCTGCCATCAGGAGGTCATTTGTGACCCTGACCAAGGCTGTTTCTGTACTGTGGCCATAGCGGAAACCAGACTGGAATTTTTCAAACAAGTGATGTTGTATGAGGTGATCCTGGAGTTGTGCTGCAACTGTTTTTTCCAGAACTTTTGACAGAAATGGGAGATTTGAGATGGGCCTGTAGTTGGAGAGGACTTTGGATCAAGGGTAGGTTTTTTTAATGTTGGTCTGATGACAGCAGTTTTTAA